>NC_138551.1:3237563-3302563 GCF_964273705.1 Natrix helvetica | reverse complement strand
GCCAAGCTATTTTCCAAAGCACAAGAAAGAAAAGAAAGAGAGAGAGAGAGAGAGAAAATGAAAGTAAGTAACTGGAAGGCAGGGAGGGAGGGACGGAAGGAAGAAATGGAAGATGGAAGGAAGGAAGAAAAAATAATGGAAAAAGAAAAAAGAGTGACATGGCTAGTCTAGTGAAGAGAAGGACCAGGGAAGACATGATAGCATCTTCCAATACTTGAGGGGCTGCCCCAGAGAGGAGGGGGTCAAGTGAATAATTAAGCGAGAAACCCTCATAATAGCTATGCTCAATGACCACCCTCAGGGCTCTCCCGCTTGCGGTTGTTTGGCGGAGAGAGGGAAAGACCATTCTAGAGAACTCCTTTGGGCACAGAAGGGAACGCCTGCCCTGGGCTGAAGAGAAGAAACTGGGATTCGGAAGATCTGAGTTGTATTTCAACAATCCAGTGAAGGATTTCTATCTGCCCCTTGTCCCCTCCCTCCCTCCCTCCCCTCATTCACAGAGAGGAAGGGAAATCCTTCAGCAGGTGTCAGCAGGTTCCAAGCTTCCCCGGCTATTAATTATTTATGTAGAGCAGGGGTGTCAAACTCAAGGGCTGGATCTGGCCCATGGGGTGCTTAGATGTGGCCCCCGAGGCCACCCTTGAAACAGCGAAGGGCCTCTGCCTGTGAAAATGGAGCTTGGAAGGGCCGCGGGTGTCCCTTCCGAGCTCCGTTTTGGCTGGCAGAGGGTTGCAGGAAGCCGTTGCAGCCGAAAACGGAGCTTGGGAGCCCATTTTCACTGGCGGAGCTCTTGGGCCAACACAGGCGCCCCCGACACGAGTGAAGTCGAGCTGTCCACTCTACCTTGGCTACATCCACCCTGCTCCCCCCTCCAGCTCCCAAGGTCTAACACAACCCTGATGCGGTCCTCAATAAAATCGAGTTTGACACCCCTGATTTAGAGCATGATGAGAACATGACAGGAGAGGGGACACACTCGCACTCCGCGTAATTATAGACAAACCTCCTATGGGGGTACGGCAGGGGTCTCATGACGGGTTCAACGCTCCAGGCAATCGCCTCCGGCATTGCTTTGTGCGGATCGTCTGTTTAATGTAATTTTAATTTTGATTCCCGCGACCATGCGGATGCTGCAAAGGTCGTAACTCTTAAAAAACGGTCCTTACGTCGCTTTTTCCGCTGCCGTTGTAACTTTTAGCAGTTTCTAAGTGAAGTGCAAGTCGGAAGACCAGCTGTAAAATGCGAGTCTCCTTCTCGAGGGAGCGGAGTGAAACCCAAATGGTGGGATTGTTGCATTAGTGTCAACTGTCCAACTAGTGAACCCAAATTCCCAAAAGTAAAACTTTATTGGACACACCCGATTGATACCGAAGAAACAAAACCAGCTCTGGTTTCCCCCCGCGATTGCTTGCCTAGTTAAACCATAGCTTCCCCATCTCTCCATTCCTGGTTGATCACATTGTCCAATTATGAGACATCTGTTTGCTCTGAGAACAGTCCATCTCTGTCACCAGCACCTGCAAAGGCGACCTTGATGGTTTCCAGGCTCTCAACATACATCCTCGGCATTTCATTTCCCCCCTTCCCACCACCTGGTTCACTGGCAAGTTGAGACGCATTAAATTTTGAACGAAGCAAAGAGGTTCAATGTTGACAGTCGATGTTTTTTTTACCTCCTTGCCCAGCTTTGCCAGGCGAAGGGATTCATCTGCGAATTCTGCCAGAACGAGGACGACATCCTGTTTCCCTTTGAGCTGAACAAGTGCAAGACGTGCGAAGGTGAGCCATCACACGGGAGAGCTAATCCCCTAACAACTTTCACATTTAAGTTGTAAGTTCATTTGGGGAGCAAAATGCCATAACCAAATTGTGACTACGGGCGTCGAAAAACAAACTATCTAGCAAATAAGGGCCAAGTGTCAAAACGTAACCTGTAATGGAGATTTTGGCTGTGACAAATGACTATAAACAATTATATTTACAGGATCCAATCTGGGTCGGTCACTCTCTGAGCCCATCTCCAGTGCGAGTCCGAAAGCTCGAAAAAGCCTCTGGTCCTGGTGTCCGACCCAGATTGGATCCTGCAACATTATCCCTGGCACTGGTGAAATTCACATTTACTACCAGTTCTGTGGGCATGGCAGGGGAAGGATACTGCAAAATCTCCATTGCCACCCCACTCTGGGGCCAGCCAAAGGTGATATTTGCCGGTTCTACGAAGTACTCAGAATTGCCACCACCGGTTCTCCAGAACCCGGGACACATATATTCGCCTTTATTCGTGAATTATATTTACAACTTAAGATATACATTTGTATAAGCGGCATGGCGGCCTAGTGGTGAAGACGTTCTCCTCCCACTCAGAAGGTTGAGAATTCAATCCTAGGTAACCGCAGATGTTTCTTAGGATGCAAAATAAAAAAAAATCTGCTGTGAACCTCGCATAGGTATCAGGAAGGGCATATGACCAGCAAATGCTCAGCTCCATCCTGTCACCCCTTCTGCCCCAAATTATTACAGGGTTGTAAAAGGGAAGTTAAACAGGGAGGTATACATTTGCATTCCTCCTATTAAGATTTCCGATTTTTTATTCTATGTTTTGTATTTTACATCTGTAAAATATGATGTGGATGTGCCTTACGATAAATGCAGACTGGCACCTAGTTCAAACACTGATTGTTTGAGACCAACGCCCTCCGTGCCTGCTTCTGCTCCTCTTACCATATTTTTCAGAGTATAAGACGCACCTTTTCCCCACTAAAAGAGGGTGAAAATTTGGGTGCGTCTTATACACCGAATGTAGCCCCACCCACCTGCTGGCCCACGCCCTTTGGCCTCTGCCTCCCAGCAACTTACCTCCTTGCAGCAATGGGGCTTCTGGAGGCTGCAATAGGCTATGCCAATCCCTGCAGCCTGAAGCAGCTGAGGCTCATGCTGGAACTGAAATTGAAAGTGAAACTTGCTATTTGCTGGAAGGAGGCAAATTGCTGGGAGGCAGAGGCAGATTTTTTTTTTTTGTGCTAATCAGGTTGTTTGCTGCAAGGAGGTAAGTCAACAACTATAAATTCCTATAGAATGTTCAAATTATTAGACTTATTTTTTAAAGGCTGCTTTATTATTGCTCTAAACAGCTTAACAAAATGAAGAAGCTTTTTAAAATAAAGGCTTGATCTGAAGAGGCCCAGTGCTATTGTATCTTCTTTTAAATAGCAGAGAATAAGGTATACTTCCAGAAAGCCACATCAATTTTAACAGCATCTGTACAAGCATAGCCTGAAATGTAACACCTCAAGCAGTGTATATCGTCTATGCTGTTTGCTGCAAGGAGGCAAATTGCTGGGAGGCAGAGGCGGATATTTTTCTCTTGTTTTCCTCTCTAAAAGCTAGGTGCTTCTTATACTTCGGAGCATCTTATACTCCGGAAAATACAGTAATTTCTTCTTTTTCTCCACTCTTCTCCTGCAGAGTGCCGAGCTTGTTACCATAAGGGCTGCTTCCGGTTGGGACCCTGCCCCAAATGTGCCCGCCTGCAAGCTCGGCGGGAGCTCCTGGCCAAACAGAGCCTGGAAGCCGACGTCTCCGACTATGAACCAGAGGAGGACACAGTGGGGGCAGCCACGTGATGGCCGAGAAGCTACAAGTCGCCGCGCCTCCAAAGACTGCACTGACCCAGCGGCGAAGCCGGCCACTCTCCGGTGCTCCGAAGCCTCAGCAACGGAAGGCATTTGTGGCTTTGGGCCTTTGAAGCGAAGTTTCTCTCCTTCCGCTGGACTCGAGCGAATCGGTTTGGCTCCTGCGAACAACAGATGCACAACAAACGTTCCTTTCTACGGAAAAGCAGAGGAGATGGCTCGGCGTGTGTCCTACAAGCTCCATCCATGGGGAGAAGCCAAGGATGGGCTTTCTGGAGGCGGAATTCCCCGACAGGATCCAGCCACGCTTGTAAAAGGGAAAATCAACCGTCCTTTCTTGTTTGACTTACCGCAGAGATCCGCAAACTTGGCAACTTTTAAGACTTGTGGACTTTAAGAGAATTCTAGGAATTGAAGTCCACTAGTCTTAAAAGTTGCCATGCTTGGGGACCTCTGACTTACCGCATCGGTTGCCGTGTGCTGGATAAGGCCGTTGTGCTGTTATTAGTATTATTATTATTTTTGTCTTTTTAGTTTTCCTTTGCACCACCCTGATCCTCGCCTCCAATTCTCTTATTTTCCTTTGCTAAATCCTCACCCCTCTTTCACCCGAGGAGCCAGAAAGAGAGCAAAAAGTATTAAAAAACCTCGTCCTTTTAAATCTCGGGAGAATGTTAGTGGGGAAACAGGAGTCGGATAACCAGAACGGCACCCCTGGATTGGGGAGGGAGGAGTGCTGAGAGGACCACAGGCCCTTCCCAGCTCCTTAAAAGACACACACAGGCATATACACAATCCCACACTTTTCTCCCTGTTCATCTGAAAAGTCTCGTAACTTGAATAATGTCGGTCAACTCGCAAACTGGACGATATTCCAACGAGGGGGAAAATTGGTATATTTTTCCCCCCTAAACACGAAAACTCCCTTTGCAATCTCCCCACTCCCTTCAGCTGTTTTAGGCTGCAGCCCCTCCCCTAAGCCAACGTGGGCCCTGGATCAGGGGGTGTTGGAGCACCTCACAGCTGGAGGAAGGGAGCCAAGATAGGAGGCCTGTTGTAAGTAGCTCCTGGCAGCAGAGAGGAAGGGAGTTCCGGATAACGGGTAGAGGTGTCTTGAGTTCTAATGCTGCTCGCTACCTCCCCTGATAGTTGTGGCTTGGAGATTGGCCAAAGTAGGTTAGGAAGTGGGGTGTGGAGGAGGTTGTCCATTGCTTGAAGGTTTCTGGCTGGCCAGGTGAGATTTCAGGCAGGTTGCACGGCCGTCCTTAAGTGACTCTGTAAAGACTGTCAAAGCTGAGAAACCACAGTTATAATCTACACTCAGCCGAATTTTAAGAAGGCTGCAGATCCCGAAGGCCGATCAATGAAGATGATCTCCTGCCCCGATGGATGAGCCTTCTCCAAGGGGCGCGGTTTTATTTGACTTTTAAAGTCGGTAGTCCACAGGACTCCCCCTAAGCTGCAGAGTTTTGGGGGAGCTCTGCTTTCCCCTTCCCTCAAAACACAGTTTTTCAACCTCTGCCCCATGGAAGATGGGTGGACTTCAACTCCCCGAATTCTCATGGCTGGCTGAGGAATTCTGGGAGTTGGACATTCACAAGTCTTAAAAAAGTTTCCAAGTTTGGAGTCCTCTGTTTTAAGAGTGAAAAGCAGTCAGGAAAGGCCTGAAATTATTATTATTATTTTAAATGGCCTGAAAAATAATAATTGCACCAAAATCATGACATGGATGGATCTAAACATCCCTGCTTCAGCAAGGTGCTGCTTAAAGGAAAAAACATTTTCTTCATCCCATGATCACAGGTTTTACCTGCTGCTTTTTTCTGAGGCTTAAGGCCCCCTTTCCCCCAAGCTCCTGTTTGATCCTAGGTATCTTTAAAAAAAAAACCCCAGGAAAGCAACGTACAGCTCGTCCCAAATTCCAGAAAAAAAAATGCTAGATCTGTTAAGCAATATCAAAAATTGAGATAGGTAGGTTTTTATGACGCGGCTCCCGGATGGGCAGATGTAACATGCCAACCGGACTATCAGCAGTATTGGCACGGGGAGGGGGGGAATGAAACTTTTATCAATAGTGGCATGGCAGGAAGGTGGAAGACACTTTTAACCACGTTCTTTGCAGCATAGAGAACTTCTGGAGATCCATTTCCTTGGGAGTCTACTGATAAGGTAGCCTTCTCTATAGAAGGGGTCTCCAACCTTGGCAATTTTAAGCCTGGATGACTTCAATTCCTAGAATTCCCCAGCCAGCTTTGCTGGCTGGGGAATTCTGGGAGTTGAAGTCCACCAGGCTTAAAGCTTTGCTGGCTGGGGAATTCTGGGAGTTGAAGTCCACCAGGCTTAAAGCATTGCTGGCTGGGGAATTCTGGGAGTTGAAGTCCACCAGGCTTAAAGCTTTGCTGGCTGGGGAATTCTGGGAGTTGAAGTCCACCAGGCTTAAAGCTTTGCTGGCTGGGGAATTCTGGGAGTTGAAGTCCACCAGGCTTAAAGCTTTGCTGGCTGGGGAATTCTGGGAGTTGAAGTCCACCAGGCTTAAAGCTTTGCTGGCTGGGGAATTCTGGGAGTTGAAGTCCACCAGGCTCAAAGCTTTGCTGGCTGGGGAATTCTGGGAGTTGAAGTCCACCAGGCTTAAAGCTTTGCTGACTGGGGAATTCCGGGAGTTGAAGTCCACCAGGCTTAATGTTTTGCTGGCTGGGGAATTCTGGGAGTTGAAGTCCACCAGGCTTAAAGCTTTGCTGGCTGGGGAATTCTGGGAGTTGAAGTCCACCAGGCTTAAAGCTTTGCTGGCTGGGGAATTCTGGGAGTTGAAGTCCACCAGGCTTAAAGCTTTGCTGGCTGGGGAATTCTGGGAGTTGAAGTCCACCAGGCTTAAAGCATTGCTGGCTGGGGAATTCTGGGAGTTGAAGTCCACCAGGCTTAAAGCTTTGCTGGCTGGGGAATTCTGGGAGTTGAAGTCCACCAGGCTTAAAGCTTTGCTGGCTGGGGAATTCTGGGAGTTGAAGTCCACCAGGCTTAAAGCTTTGCTGACTGGGGAATTCTGGGAGTTGAAGTCCACCAGGCTTAATGTTTTGCTGGCTGGGGAATTCTGGGAGTTGAAGTCCACCAGGCTCAAAGCTTTGCTGGCTGGGGAATTCTGGGAGTTG
Source organism: Natrix helvetica (assembly GCF_964273705.1). Classification (NCBI taxonomy): domain Eukaryota; kingdom Metazoa; phylum Chordata; class Lepidosauria; order Squamata; family Natricidae; genus Natrix; species Natrix helvetica. The sequence goes on along the minus strand of NC_138551.1, from coordinate 3,295,788 downwards.
AAGTCCACCAGGCTTAAAGCTTTGCTGACTGGGGAATTCCGGGAGTTGAAGTCCACCAGGCTTAATGTTTTGCTGGCTGGGGAATTCTGGGAGTTGAAGTCCACCAGGCTTAAAGCTTTGCTGGCTGGGGAATTCTGGGAGTTGAAGTCCACCAGGCTTAAAGCTTTGCTGGCTGGGGAATTCTGGGAGTTGAAGTCCACCAGGCTTAAAGCTTTGCTGGCTGGGGAATTCTGGGAGTTGAAGTCCACCAGGCTTAAAGCTTTGCTGGCTGGGGAATTCTGGGAGTTGAAGTCCACCAGGCTTAATGTTTTGCTGGCTGGGGAATTCTGGGAGTTGAAGTCCACCAGGCTCAAAGCTTTGCTGGCTGGGGAATTTTGGGACTTGAAGTCCACCAGGCTTAAAGCTTTGCTGGCTGCAGAATTCTGGGAGTTGAAGTCCACAGGCTTAAAGTTGCTAAGGTTGGAGACCCCCTGCTCTACAGGGCTGCCGAGAGAACATTCTGGAACAGGGCTTAAAGACGGGTAGACTTCAACTCCCAGAACTCCCCAGCCAACTCCCAATTCTGGGAGTACAAAGACCACCCATCTCCAAACGGCTGCGGTCAAGGAACCACGTTCTAGAACCCAGAACAGGCGGTGATCCAAAATTGAACGATAAATTGAAATTCCAGGCACTTGATTCCTTCTTCGCTCAGCATCCCTTCTGGTGAAACCCCCCTCACCGCCCCACATCAAATGAACTAAACTTCCAACTAAATTTGTCCACAATGTCTTCCTGAAAATGTCTTCTTTCTTAGCTTCGTGGCCAAACGATGCAGAAATACCAATTTAACACCCCACCCCCCAACCTCGTTAATCTGAACCGTTTTTAACCGAGGGAGTCCTGATCTCCCCCCGATAATTACATTTATATTAAATATATTTAAATTTACACTGGCCCTGTCCATCTTCTTAAAAAAACCTGGCTCCCAACACACCTCTATTTAACGCAATGGGGGGGGGATCACAAATGCACACGGCATTGTTTTTTGTTTAGCAGGTTGCTTCAAGCAAATCTTTGAAGATTTTGGAGAGCAAACTCCAGAATGTTTATTTCTCTTTTGCTAGCAAAAGCTAATTTTCTAAAAGCACTAATTTCAGTTTCACAAAAACCTGCAAGGGTTCACTTTAGAAATACCAGAAAGTACCAAAAAATGATGCGCCAAAGGGGGGGATTTAGGATGCTTCAATGGTGCTCAGAATGGCTGGAGCTGTTGATTTTAATACCCGTTTGGGGAAAAAAAAGTTTCTTATCTGTGTTGACTAAATGTTCTTTGTAAAAAAACAACAACAACGAAGAGCACACTAATTGAACCTGGAAATCCATCCATTATTCCAGTCAAGTATAACCATGGAAATGTCACCTGTGATAAATCAACAACAATAATAATAATAATAATAATCAGCCTGGGTCTCTGGTATGTTTACATTTGGTGGAGCATTTCACAACTGAAATATTTTATTTAAACAATACAATAAATTCACGGAAAATGCTGTACGGGATGGTAGCTGTACCAGGCCCTCCCCAAATGATACAGGTAGTCCTTGATTTACAACAGTTCGTTTAGTGACAGCTCGAAGTTACGACAACACTGTAAAAAGTGACTGACAACAGTTTTCCCCACTGGTGACCAGTTGTTGCATCTCCATGGTCATAGGATCAAAATTCAGACGCTTGGCAACTGGTTCATATTTATGACGGTCGCAGTGTCCCAGGGTCACGTGATCCTCTTTTGTGACCTTCCGACAAAGTCAAAGGGGAAGCCAGATTCACTTAACAACCGTAGTGATTCACTTAACAAATGTGGCGAGAATAGTAGTAAAATGGGACAAAATCCACTTAACAAATTTTTCGCTTAGCAACATAAATTCTGGGCTCAACTCTGGTCGTAAGTCGAGGGCTACGTATTTTCGATCATTTCTTCTCTGCCTTGCACCCCCTGTTTATGGAGCACTTTCCCCAAGAAAGATTATCTCCAGTAATTCGATAGAAGAGAATATTTGTAGCTCAGGATTGAACTGTGGAGTCCTTGATGCTGGGTGGTCCTCTTGCAGACGCTTCATGACCCAACTAGCTAACGTCATCAGAACTAGGAGGGGGTGGAGTATGCAGAGAGAGGGAGGGAGGGAGAGGAAGAAGAAGAGGGGGGACTGTGGGATCCTTGGTGCTCTCCGAGCTCAGTTCTTTGCTTGCAGACATTTTATTACCAATCTAGGTAACATCATCAGTGTTAGGAGTTTGTGGAGAGGAGCAAGAAGAGGAGGACTGTGGAGTCCTTGGTGCTTTCTGATCACACAATCTTTCATGCCTAAGGTGGAACTCGAACTCATTGTCTCCCAGTGATAGGCCGAAAATCTAGAACTCACTCTCTCCTGATGATTGTCTGAAAATCTAGAACTCACCGTCTCCCAGTGATTGGCTGAAAATCTAGAACTCACTCTCTCCTGACGATTGAAAATCTAGAACTTACTGTCTCCTGGTGATTATCTGAAAATCTAGAACTCACCGTCTCCCGGTGATTGTCCAAAATCTAGAACTCACCGTCTCCCAGTGATTGGCCGAAAATCTAGAACTCACTGTCTCCTGTTGTCACCCATCCAGCTTTCATGTCAAAGGGAACTAGAACTCACCCTCACCTGGTTTCTAGCCTGGTGTCTCAATCAGTAGACCAAGCTTGCTTTTGTTCCGTCACAGTGAGTGTCTTTATTAGTCTTGTCCTCTAGAAGGGGAGAAGCACACAAGTCCACCGGGTTGACCGGTGGGGGGAGGGGTGGGGCTTTCCGCCGAGGCTACTGGGTGAAGCGTTGAGGACTGTATTTGCGCTCGAACTGGGCGACATCAAACTTCCTCTTGCAACCGGCATAATTCATGTAGCGGATCTTGCCAAAGACGGCCCTCTCAGCCCATCCTTGATCGTGGATCCCACAGATGGACCACATGCAGCCTAGTGGAGACCAAGAAGAAGACGTGGCCAAATAACGTGTTTAATTTAATCCAATCCAATCCCAACCCAATCTAATTAAATCTATAATCTAATCTAACATATGTGCCAGTCGTTCCCGACTCTAGGGGGCGGGGCTCATCTCCGTTTCAAAGCCGAAGAGCCAGCGCTGTCCGAAGACGTCTCTGTGGTCATGTGGCCGGCATGACTCAACGCCGAAGACACATGGAACATTGTTCCCTTCCCACCAAAGGTGGTCCCTGTTTTCCTACTTGCATTTTTTTACCTGCTTTCTAACTGCTAGGTTGGCAGAAGCTGGGACAAGTAGCGGGAGCTCACTCCGTTATGCGGCACTCGGGATTTGAACCGCTGAACTGCCGATCTTCTGATCGACAAGCTCAGCGTCTTAGCCACCGCGTCCCACATTTCTCTGTTACTCACCGACATAGCCGTTGGGGTCTCGGCCGTCCAATTCATAGCGGTCATTCAGGTAGATGCTAAACTGCAAGGCCTCCTCGGGTGACCTGGTCCACTCCAAGATCTTCTTGGCCCAATACATCCGCAGGAAGCCGTGCATCTTCCCTTCGTGAACCATCTGGAGCTGAGATGGAATGGAGGAGGAAGGACTGATGAAGTTCACATCTCCATGGAGAAAGCTGGGCTCACTCGGGAAACCCCAGCATCCTTCGCTTGGAAGGGACCTTCAAGATCTTTTACGCCAGGAGTGTCGCACTCGATTTCATTGAGGGCTGCATCAGGGTTGTGCTTGACCTCTGCCAGTGAAAACGGGCTCCCGAGCTCCGTTTTCGGCTGGGATGGCCTCCCACAACCCTCTGCCAGCAAAAGCGGTCTCCAGAGCTCTGTTTTTGGCTGGGCCGGCAAAAATGGGCTCCTGAGCTCCATTTTAGACTGGGATGGCCTCCCGCAACCTTCTGCCAGCGAAAACGGGCTCCCGAGCTCCATTTTATTTCTATTTTTATTTTTTATTTTTTTCCCATCCGCTTTTTTTTATTAAAAGAGTTTTGTACAAACAAATTTTCCCCCTTTTCACCCCCCCCTCCACACAATATAAATCTCATACAAATGCTATACTCCCCCAACCCCCCCGCAAAAATTCACATTCAAATATTATACCAAACACTTTTATACCGAGCTCCATTTTAGACTGGGATGGCCTCCCGCAAACCTCTGCCAGCGAAAGCGGTCTCCCGAGCTCTGTTTTTGGCTGGGCCGGCGAAATCGGGCTCCCGAGCTCCGACTGGGATGGCCTCCCGCAACCCTCTGCCAGCGAAAGCAGGCCCCTGAGCTCTGTTTTAGGCTGGGATGGCCTCCCACAACCCTCTGCCAGCAAAAATGGGGCTCCCGAGCTACATTTTAGGCTGGGATGGCCTCCCACAACCCTCTGCCAGCGAAAGCGGTCTCCCGAGCTCTGTTTTTGGCTGGCCCAGTGAAAACGGGCTCCCGAGCTCCATTTTACACTGGGATGGCCTCCCGCAACCCTCTGCCAGCGAAAGTGGGCCCCTGAGCTCTGTTTTAGGCTGGCCCAGTGAAAACGGGCTCCCGAGCTCCATTTTACACTGGGATGGCCTCCCGCAACCCTCTGCCAGCGAAAGCGGTCTCCCGAGCTCTGTTTTTGGCTGGCCCAGTGAAAACGGGCTCCCGAGCTCCATTTTACACTGGGATGGCCTCCCGCAACCCTCTGCCAGCGAAAGTGGGCCCCTGAGCTCTGTTTTAGGCTGGGATGGCCTCCCGCAACCCTCTGCCAGCAAAAACAGGGCTCCCGAGCTCCATTTTAGGCTGGGATGGCCTCCTGCGACCCTCTGCTAGCGAAAATGGAGCTTGGGAGGCAGCACACTGTTTCCAGGACAGCCCTGTGGGCCAGTTCTAAGCACCCCTGTGGGCTGGATGCAGCCCGCAGGTCTTGTGTTTGACACCCTGTTTCAGGCTATCTTCAGATGCTTCCTGATAAACGCCCACCGATCCTGGTTTGAAAAGCCCAATGATGCAGCCCCATAACTTCATCAGGGTTTACATTGTTCTCCAAAGAGGACAGGACATTCTGAGTGTCACTAAGGAGTTCTGAAAAAATGACTTACAACCGTTTTTCACCCTCGCAATCGTCGCGAAATCCTCACGGCATTGCGCAATCAAAATTCAGCTGCTTGGCAACTGACTATTTATGGTATTTATGATGGCTGCGGGTGTCCCTGGGGGGGTTGGGGGGTCACGGGATCCGCTTTTGCGACCTTTTGACAAGCAAAGTCAACGGAGATGCCAGATTCACTTAACAACCGGGTGACTGACTTAACAACAGCAGTGATTCACTTAAGAACCATGGCAAGAAAGTTCGTAAAACGGGCCAAAGCTCCCTTAGCAACTGCCTTGCTTAGCGATGGAAATTTGGGGCTCAATTGTGGTCCTAACTCGAGGACTACCTGTATGACAATAAAGAGATGTAGGAAAAGGCATGGCCTCCACACATGCAGGTTGAAGAAGGTCACAAAAATCCCAGTCATGTGCAATTAACCAGGATATGTGCTAACCATGTTTCCTCTTGACTTCAGCCTACCTGCGCAGCGTTCCACAGGGGGTCGTGTGTCTTCCCTTCTTCCAACTGCTCCAGTGTGTACAAGTAAGGCCTCTTGTCCTTGGCATGGAGCTTCAGGGTGGTCTTGGCCCAGTCATAAGCACCTTTGAAAGAATACACACCTGTCAAGACGCTGGAGAGCAACCGTCCCAGTGTTGTCCCAGTGCCAGCCCCTCCAGCAGCTGAATCAGAGGAGGAGGAGGTGTGGGAGTTGGGATCAGAGGGCAACCTGGGAACTCCGAGGGGGAAGAGGGAATGGAGCTGGCAGAGAGAAAGGGACGGAGGCGGAACCTGGACCGTCCATCAGCCCTCAGATGGAGAGTCAACAGCCCCCAGATCTGGAGGGGGCTGACGAAGAAGAGGATGAACAGCTGGGTCCAGCGCCTGATGTGCAGATGCGCAAAAGGCAGAGGAGAGGAGAGCAGGGGAAATCTATGGGCCGGTCCCTGGGAAGGAAGAGCCACCGCTGCTAGCAAAGCCCCACCTTAACTCGGGATAAAAAAAAAGGCAGGGGGCGGAGATGAATAGATGGGACAGACAACTATTCATCTCGCGGACAGACGGGCTTGTTAGCCTGCAGTAAGGGAAACTTTTTTGCTGGGGTTGCTGGTGCTCCTAATTAAAGGAATCTTTGAGTTAACTTTGGAGGGTTTGTTGTGTTTGGGGAGCTGGGTCAGAACACCCAGTTGGAAGGAGGGGGTCAAAAGGGGAAATTAGCCAGGACTCACTACATAAAGACAAGGGAGCAAGATCCCACATGCGTACACATACATCCCAAATGTTTTCGAGCATTATCTAGTTTTTCCCACGCAAAAATTGCCCGTCTGGGAAGATTCCTGTATTACAGGCAGAAAACAATAAAGTAGCTAGTTTGAACTCTACACACCCGAGTCCAGTTATTCACACCTGACACGGGCTGCATTCACACAACCAGCACAGGTTTAAGGACGCAGCTGAGGCCTTCACCCAACCTATTTATGCTTCGCTGAGGTCTTTGGGTTTACGTCCTATGGGCCCAAGAAGACGGAGGGCTCCATTACCTTCAACCTTGTCGTAGTTGGGGTTGTAGAAACAGAAGTTGTCCGCCAGCTCCCGACGCACCACGGCCTCCTCGACGAAACCTTCCACGGACTCTTTGTACCTGGTGCGATGTTTGCGCACCTCCAAAATGGCTCGCTGCACAGCCACCTGACCTATGAGGGATGAAATCAGAGGTCATCCATCTACCCACTAAGGCAGGGGAGGGTTCCGGAAGTCTCTACTGCCGGTTCACTCGTGGATGCGCTATGAGCGCATTTGCAGAACAATAAATATTCCTCTGCGCATGTGCAGAAGCAAAAACCAAGATGGCGGCTCCTATGGCGATGCTGGGAGAACCAGTTCAGGGGCGTGGTAGGCCTGGGTTACTGCTGGTTCCAGCAACCTAGGCCACCAAACCACTACCGGTTCAGCCAAACCAGTCCAAACCAGTAGGAAACCCCCCACCCCTGCACTATGGTTACCAGCCTCTGGGCTGTCATTTATTTATTATTAAATTCATAAGTGCAGGGAATGGTCATAGGTCCTGACCATTAATGGTGTCATGGTAACTTCAAACGGTCATTAAGCGAATTGTTGAGGGCTACCACATTCCCACACTGCCCAAACTCATTTTAGCAAACTAGCTTGTTGGCTTGTTGATTCTGGGAAAGGCAATGTAAAACATATCTATAGAACATCAGATTGGGGGAGACTTCTAGCTCTGGGTTCAAATTCTCTCCCCTCCCCCCTAGCCCCCAATCAGTGTACTGGCTGCCATCCTCGAGGCGCCAGCTGGGCTTCCCAAAGGCTCCAATTCCTCTCCTAGCATGCAACGTACGGCCACAATCGAGCCCAAAATTTATGTTGTTAAGCAAGACATTTATTAAGTGAGCTTTGCCCCACTGTACGACCTTTCCTGCCCCAGTTGTTAAGTGAATCACCGCAGTTGTAGTGTGAGTAACCCAGTGGTTAACAGAACCTGGCTTCCCCATTGACTTTGCTTGTCAAGAAGGTCACCAAAGGGGATCACACAACCACGGGACAACGCAACGGTCATAAATATGAGTCAATTGCTAAGTGCCTGAATTTTTATCACACGATTCGGAGGATGCTACAAAGGTTGTAACCGTGAAAACGGCCACGAGTCACATTTTCCAGTTCTGTCGTAACTTTGGATGGTCACTAAACAAACGGTTGTAAGTCGAGAACTACCTATACTCACCAAAGTGGAACCAGGGCGAGAGGTTGCTCAGGGCTGGCCGGTTGGGGTTGTTTCGGTCCGAGCCAAAGCACTTCAGCCTGTCCTTCACAAACTCTTCCAGCACCTTCAAGCCAGAGGAGGATCCTGGCGTGGCCCACTCCACCTCCTTCACGGAGCGATCGACCTGCAAGCTGGAGTAGCAGGCCTCCCAGTTGATGGGCTGCAAGATTTCAAGCAGGGCAGAGAGGCCGGTTGGCAAGAACATGGAGTGGGGAAAATGTGTGTATCTCTAATGCTCCTGCAGGGATCTAAAGACCAGATCCGTACAAGAAGGTTCAATTAAACTAATCTATTGCTAAAAGCCTATGCGCAGGAATCTTCTCAACTAATACAGGTTCTTTAGCGTTTCCAAATGAGGCCAGAAACGACGGATCTTGCAGCACCATGGCAGCTGTTTGCCCCTACAAACCACCGTAGAGGTTCTGTAACATTCATCCTGAACGTTGCCGGCCCAAATGGAGCTTCTAAGGGGTGGATTCCCCCCCCCTCAGAAGCCCCGTTTGGCAGTCCAGAGGCTTTCCCGGCACTTTGCTGGCTGAAATGGAGCTTTCGAAGAGCGCATCTGCCCCTCAGAAGCCCCGTTTGGCCCTCTAGACACCTCACCTGCCCCTTTGTAGGCCCTCCATGGCCTTCCCCACTGTCAAATTCCTCATATGCACTTAACAAGCTTCCCATTCAATTATCGAATGCGTGGGCGAAAGGAGGGAGTGATCTCTTTCAAGGTACAAGATTCATTCCCACAAATTCTCAGGTTACGAATCGAATGGGCAGGTTCCATTCCATTCGTAACTTGAGGTCAGAGGTGGGTTTCCATTTTTTTTTACCACTGGTTTGCTCGCACGCAAAACATCTGCGCATGCACAGAAGCATTCAGGCAGGTGGGCGGAGCCTCCCACCGCCACCACTGGGCCAAACCGGCATAAACCCACCTCTGGCTTGAGGTCTGTCTGTAGTTGGCGTTAGATTGGATCAATGGAACTCAAAAGGACTTGGACTTAGTTTGCTTGTTGGCTACATAGGGACTCTAGGCTGATTCCTCCTTTGACTCCCTCCCCAGATTCCGTCATTCCCATCACCTCTGCCGGAAGTCCAGCAGGGAAAGGGTGCTTCACAACAGGTGGAAATTCGGTCAGGAACTCAGGCAGCCGGTCATGTATCTTTCGCCGAATCGTCCTGGCCCCGTATTCCTGCTTGTCCGAGGCAACCCAGCACGGGACAATATTGTGGGCATCCACCTGAGGATGGGAAAGGAGAGGAGCTTCGGCAATCAAAAGGCAAGAGATTAAGAAAATTGTAGGAACACCTTGGCATCTTTTATAGTTGGTTAGAGGGTCTGCTTTTTGCTAGATTTCTGTTCTCAGCCTAAGTGGGGAAGTCAGATTGGGCAGAATGGATCCTGTTGGACCAATTTTGCCATATATTTAACCCACACAATTGGATACCAATTTGAGGCATATACCGTATTTTTTGGAGTATAAGACGCACCCTTTTCCCTCAAAAAAGAGGATGAAAATCTGACTGTGTATTATACACTGAATACAGCAGTTTTTGCCTCCCAAACCCCTGCCCACTTCACCAAAATGGCCATACATAGCCTTTAGGAGGCTTCCAGAGAGCTCCTGGGGGATGCGGAAGGCAGAAATGAGTGAAAAAGGGGCCGACTTTTGCTCAATTTTGCCCCCCTAACCCCCAGGAGTACTCTATAAGCCTCCTAAAGGCTATGCATGCAATTTGTTTGAAAAAAAATGGGCCCGTTTTTGCAAAAAATGGGCTGTTTTTTGTTTGTTTTGGGGGGACACCCCCCAGGAGCACTCTGCAAGCTCCCTAAAGGCTATTCATGCCTTTTTGGGGGCAAAAAACGGGCCCATTTTTACAAAAAACAGGCCATTTGGGGGAGGTTTGCAGAGTGCAAAAACTTTTTTTTTAATTTGCCTCTCCAAAACCTTGCTGCGTCTTATACTACAATGCATCTTATACTCCGGTGTGTCTTATACTCTGAAAAATATGGTAATTAAATCGAACTGAATACTTGATTTGGCCAAGTGCGATTTATACAGACAAGGAATTCGCCTCTGGTGCAGAAGCCCTCAATCTACGTGCAAAGCCACAGAATAACAAATAATCATAACAGCAATAAAAGGGAGGTGTAAGAAATAGAATAATAGTATAAATATTATAAACATTTAATCTCGTTACGGGCAATCTCATTCATGATCATCGATCTCATGAAAACAGTATTTTTCTCAACTTGGGCAAGGTTAAGATGTGTGGACTTTCAACTCCCAGAATTCAATTTTAAACTGGGTGGACTTCAACTCCCAGAATTCCCTAGCCAGTATGCAGGCTGGAGAATTCTGGGAATTGAACCCCATACTTCTTAAAATTGCTAGGGTTGAGAAAGACGGATCTAGATCAGGACATCCAACTCTGGCAACACTGTGGACTTCAAATCCCAGAATTCCCCAGCCTACATAGTCTTCCATTCCTTTTATTTTGTTCCCTATTTTAATGCTGGCTGGGGAATTCTGGGAGTTGAAGTCTACAAGAATTGGAAAAGCTTGAGAAATACTGCAATATAAGGAAAGAAACATGGTGTCAGGTTTCCAAATAGCATCCAGAATTAAATCAGAGTCCGAGGCAAAGGATTCCTCAAAGTTCCAATTGATGAAGAGAGCCATGTTGGCACATCTGGGAAAACCCGAATCTGAAAGCTTCCTGGTTTTCCACACCCAGTTGAAAGTTCAAGATCTTGCCCCCATACCCACAAGTCCATCCCATGGTCCAATCATCCACTGCCATGCTGGCAGCTTCCACCCATCCAGTTCCAGTCAGGTGCAGAGACAAAAGATGACCTTGGCTTTCTAGAAATAATTTTGTTATGGCTACATATTATCTAACTCCGTACAATTCCCCCCCCCCCATTTTTCCACAATAGAAAAGGCATAGTAGAATAATAGAAAGTGTGGCAGGCCGAAGATCCAGAAGGAAAGATGGCTGCAGGCCTGACAAATGGTTTAAAAACAAAATAAATTGATAGATTAATTGATGTGATCACGCACGCAGGAGCCACTGATATCTCCAAGAAAGATCTAATTAGAAATGCTGGCTGGGGAATTGTGGGAGAATTCATCTCCCAGAACTCTAAGGAATCACAAAAACCATCTTTCTGATTTGAAAGAGGGGTCAAAGAGGTCATCTATATTAAGACTCATCAGCCCTCTCTCAACAAAGGGAGTGTCAGGCCTGCAGCCATCTTTTCTTGTGGATCTTTGGCCAGCCACACTTTCTATTATTCTGCTATGCCTTTTCTATGGTGGGAAAATGGGAGGGAGGATTGTACGGAGTTAGATGATATGTAGCCATAACAAAATTCTTTCTAGAAAGCCAAGGTCATCCTTTGTCTCTGCACCTGACCGGAACTGGATGGGTGGAAGCTGCCAGCATGGCAGTGGGAGATTGGACCATGGGATGGGCTGGTGGGTGCAGGGGCAAGATCTTGAACTTTCAACTGGGTGTGGAAAACTGAGAATCTTTCAGACTCGGGTTTTCCCAAATGTGCCAACTCTTAATAAATTGGAACCCTGAGCAATAATTTGCCTTGGACTCTGATTTACTTTTGGATGCTATTTGGAACCCTGACAGGGAGAGGAATACAACACAACCTATCTCCTGAAAGGTGGTGTGATATCACAACAATCCTTTCAGTAGTTCCAAGGAGTCTCCACACCCATTTGCACTACTCGGGTGACCTGAGGAGTGGTTTCAGCGATTCTCAGAGCACTAAAAACCAGAGGACTGCAAGGAATATCAATCCTTCCATCCTCCACCCTTCAGTCAGAACTGAGAAAGCTTCTTGGATGAGAAGCAAAATGTCTTTAAGGAAAAACAAAGCCCAATTGCTTTTTGGAAAAATCACCTTGGGGACAACTATGACCTGGATGACTGAGAATCTCCCTAAACATTTCCCTGATTATCGCTAAGATCGATAAAATGTTACTGAAATTGAATTTGGAAAATGAACATGTAAAAGCATTGTACGATTCGGTGGGCAAAGAACTTGAACAACGGGAGAATATGTGGCAGAAAGGTTTAAAATATACATTAAATTACAACTAAAAAGAAAAAAAAATTATAAGATGATGTATCGCTGGTATTTAAAACCAGACAAGTTATCCAGAATGTATAAAAGCATTTCAAGTGAAGGTTGGAAGTAGAAATGGAAAGAAGGGGCCATTTATCATTTAGGGTAGACATCTGTTAAAGGCAAGGAATATTGGAATAGGATTCATATTCTGATACAGAAAATTCGTAAAGCGAACATAAAGATAAAAGCAGAAACTTTTCTTTTTGGGTCTAATGGAAAAAGACTTGGAAGTGTTTGGGGGGAACTTTGATGTTATATATGTTGACGGCAAGAAAAAGACTACTGTATTTTTTGGAGTATAAAACGTACCAAGATTTTGAAGAGGCAAATAAAAAAAACTTTTCAGATTTTCAGCCTCTTTTTTGAAGGAAAAAGGTGTGTCTTATACTCCGAAAAATACGGTACTTTATGCACAAAAAGGGAAGGATATTTCGATCCTCATAATGGATGAATGGCTGCGAACGTTGATGGAATTAGCAAAGATATTTGGATCAAAGAAAAGAATGTAAGTGCTTATAAATTTCTACTTGGAAATCCCTTTTGGACTTTATGCTTGAGGTGGGAAAAAATGAAACTTTGATTTTGGGTTTTACTGATTAGATTGATTGGTCGTTATAGAAATGGCTAGGTTATACTATTATGGAAAAGCAAAAAAATGAGGTTTGATGTTGCTATCTTATTCTACTTTTCTTTCTTTTTCCCTTCTTTTCTACACTTCTCCCTTCCCTTTTCCTATTTTTCCTATTATTTTCTTTTGTATTTTATATTATAAATTAATATAAAATAGCGTCTATATTTCCTGCGTTGGATGAGGAGAACAGATCTTTTTTCTTCTGTCCTGAGCACTTTTGACAGACGCAGTGTTGAGAGCGTTTTAACAAACTGCCTCTCTGTTCGCTTAGGTAGCAGCAGCGCCTCAGATAGAAAGTCCCTACAGAGAGTTGTGAGGACAACCAAGAATCATTCAGGATGCTGCTTATAAGCACTATGTGCTTAGAGCTCGAAGTGTTGTTAGATAAACCATACACCCCACTTTATGGTGGGGTGTTTCCATTGCTCCCCTCTGGGAGGAAGCCCCAACCCAGCACCTGAGCAAGAGGCACATCGCTCGGCAGCCGTTCCTGGATGTCTCGAACCCACTGCATGGGAACACGGAGCGGGGAGAAATCTGTCACTACCCCGCCAATAACGTGTTGGTTCACAAAGCGAGGCAAGGTGTCTTTCGCGAAACCAACCAGCAAGTGGAAAGGGATGTCGAGCAGTTGACACTCCTAAAAAAGGGGGAAAAAAGATTGTCATCAACACAACACCCTGTGCGACACAACAAGGAGAACTTGTTCGTTCGACTGTTGTAACGATTCAAAATTACGACAGCCTACTTGCCCTTATGATCGACACACCACCCTTGGGAGCTTGACTTGCAACCATCCATTTAGTGACCACGGCACTGTGAAAAGTGACTTATGACCATTTTTCACACTTTTCACACATCTCCGTGGTCCCGTGATCAAAATTTAGATGCTTGGCAACAGGCATGTACTTATGACAGTTGCAGTGTCCCGGAGTCACGTAGCCCGCAATTGAATCCAAAATTTCCATTGCTAAGGAAAATAATTCTTCAGTGATATTTGCCTCATTTTATGACCTTTTTTTGCAGTTGTTAAGTGAATCATGCAGTCGTTAAGTGAATCTGACCGTGTTAGTAACTTAGCTATTGTAGTGATTCACTTAACAGCCGTGGCAAGAAAGATTATCAAACGGGACAAAACACACATAATAACTGTCTCGCTTAGCGATGGAAAATTTGGGCTCCATTGTAGTCGTAAAACAAGGACGTATACATTCTCTTGCTCTGAATCCACAGAGTGGGGGGAACAGCTAAGCTTTTACCCTCCCTGCACCCGCAATGCCACACACACACACACACACACACACACACACCGTGCCAATACCTCAGCGACTTCCTCCAGGCCTCTGAGCATAAAACCGAAGTGGCGGATGGTGGCATCCAGGAATTTGGGCACCAGGCAGAAGCAGACGTGCAGCGGCAGGCGCTGTTTTAACGCCAGGCGCTGGGCATAAAGGAAAGCCCAATTATCTGCAAGAAGGACGCACAGGTGAGGACCATCATGGATCGTTATCTTTTAGTGACCCCATAATCCCTTGCGGGGTGGAGTACAGGCAACTGAATAGAGCTATATGTTTATTGGCCGGATGCCTTTCCTGTTGCCAATGCGGAGTTTTCTTCAGCAGGCCACCGCGCCACTCTAAGGTGGGAAACAAGGAGATAGGGGTGCTAATTCTGCTGAGGTCGCTTTGGGGTTCAAAATCCTTCCTGCTAAACCCCGAAAGCAGGTTTAATGGAAGAAAGGGGTTGATCCAGTTGTGCGAACCCAGCCACAACCTGTCCTTCCCTCGGGACCTGGGCCAATCCCCATGGAGTAGTTTTCACCAAGCGGGATTTACAATCTCACCTTGAACCCTCTGATCGCGGGACATCCAGTACAAGATCCCCCGAGCGCCCTCCTTCAGATCGGGAGCCGGAGAGATCAACCGGACGCGTCTCTTGTTGTACGGGAACTCTGCGACCGACGCCCCTGCGCTCAAGCGGGCTTCCTTCACCGACTCAGCCAAGCTCTGGGTTCGAGAATCATCCAGTTTGAACTTCTTCTTTGCGGCGAAGGCTTCCGTGCCAGGGTTGTCCGGTTTTCTGCCTCCTTCTGAGCTGTCGGATGTCGACGTGAGCGGCCCGGGCTTCCTCCTCTTCGGAGACATGGTTGCGAGTTCAAAAATGGATCTCTACGAAAAGGGGGTGGGGCGTAAGCAGCCGGAGAGCGTTTGATGGACACGCACAAAAAACCCATTTTTTCTAGATTTGATCAAAATCTAGCTGGGCTTTCAGCTAAATCCCTGGAGGACCCGAAGTTTTTTCAGCATCGGTGCCCAGCTACAGTTATAAAAAGGTAGACTGCCTCTGAGGGAGGAGATTCCATTGAATGTCGATTTGGGGGATATTCTCCAAAACGGAGGTTTCTTGGTTAGGTTCAGAAGAGTTAAGAAATGTCGCACACCTCTTTCCATTTTCTTGTTAACAACCACCCTAGGAGGTAGACTGGGCATGTGGTTAGGTAGTCCTCGACTTACGACCACAATTGAGCCCCCCCAAAAAAGTACGTTGCTAAGTGAAACATTTTCAATTATGCTCCATTTTACATCTTTTCTTGCCAAGGTTGTTAAGTGAATCTCTGTAATTGTTAAGTCAGTAACACGGTCATTAAGTGAATCCAGCTTTCCCCATTGACTGTGCTTGTCCGAAGGTCGCAAAAGGGATCACGTGACCCCGGGATGCCGAGACCGTCATAAATATGAATCAGTTGCCAAGCACCTGAATTTTGAGGACATTGACTACAGGGATGCTGCAGTGGTCGTAAGTGTGAAAAACGGTCTTAAATCATTTTTTTTTCAGTGCCATTGTAACGTCAAACGGTCACTAGATGAACAGTCGTAAGTGGAGGGTGGCCAGTATTTGAGAACTTTCCAGCCAGCTTCTGACAAGCAAAGTCAATGGGGGAAGCTGAATCTGCTTAACGACTGCCTGGTTCACTTAACAACTGCAGGCATTCACTTAACAACGTGGCAAAAAAAAAAGAATGTACAATCAACCACCACTCGCTTCACAAGTGCCTTGCTTAGCAACAGGAATTCCGATTCCAATTGTGGTCGTAAGTCAAGGGCCAGCTGTCTTAGCTTTGCATGGCAATTGAGTTGTCACAATGCAATCTCAGCCTAATTCAAGTCTGTTAAATATCCCAGGAATTAAGCCAGGGGTGTCCAAACTTGGGAACTTTAAGACTTGTGGACTTCAACTCCCAGAATTCCCTAGCCAGCATGGCTGGCTGGGGAATTCTGGGAGTTGAAGTCCACAAGTCTTAAAGTTCCCAAGTTTGGACACCCCTGAATTAAGCACAAACTCAAATCAGAGCCACATAGAGATAAAGACATCCCAGAGGGGCTTTCCCCATGGATTATCACACGACGCCCCTAACTGGCTGGTGTGTTTGTGTAGGTGTGTTGTTTGTGTAGTTCCTTTTTTTAATATATAAAGGCCTTTTTAGATCTACAAAGAGCATTTAATAATCCAAGCAGGCTGTTTAAACCCACCCTCCCTCCGGGCTGCCTCTCCAGATGTATCTGCCAGACTGTTGCCGGGGATGATGGGTGTGGCAGCCCTCCCATTGGGCAATTCCAGCTCCGTTTACACCACAGTTGCAGTTTGCAGAACTAACAGGGAAGATTTAAAAAGCTCAGGAATTTGCCCTACAGCAGGCTTTGTCTATTTTTTTTCTATTTTTTCATTTAATACAGGGGTGTCCAAACTTGGGAACTTTAAGACTTGTGGACTTCAACTTCCAGAATTCCCCAGCCAGCCATGCTGGCTGGGGAATTCTGGGAGTTGAAGTCCACAAGTCTTAAAGTTCCCAAGTTTGGACACCCCTGATTTAATATAAACAATCCGTTTTCCATGAAAGCAGTGTTAATGCTGACTCTGGATACAAATATTTTGTGCCAACGTTAAAATAGATACACCTTGTTCATTATTTAATCTCATCTTGGCTTCACTTCCAATACTTTAAGTATCTAATATTGTAACAAATGCCATTGTGATTTATTTAACTCTCTTTGTTAGATTAAGTATGAATACATTTTCTATACTTTAGGTAAACTTCTTTGACTATGCATTCTTATAGTCTTCGAACTTGGCAACTTTAAGACTTGTGGACTTCAACTCCCAGAATTCCCCAGGGCAGCCATGCTATTCTATGCTAGCTGAGGAATCCTGGGAGTTGTAGTCCACCTGTCTTTAAAGTTTCCAAGTTTGAAAAACTACTAAGCCCTACAATCTCGATTATTTAAAAGATGCCTAAAACGAATGAATAAATAAAACCTCTTTTCCGTCTTTTTTTTTTAACCCTCCCTCCCTCCCTGCGTGGGGCTCGTTTGCCACCCCACTCCCTCCTCCTCCTCCAGCCGAATCAGGATCAAGAGTAGAGCTGGAAAGGGACCTTGGAGGTCAAGCAGGAGCACTACAGAGCCCATCCTCCTCTGCAGTCTCGTGCAAAAAAAAAGACAAATCCTGACCCCGCGCAGGATTCCGTTCTACAACAGCCTTGCAAAGTAGGCCAGGGAGGACTTCCAGGCGAGACACGAGAGAAGCAGAAGCCCGGCATGCAAGAAGGAATCCGGCCACTCACCCGGCGATCTCCGCCCGGTCTCCAGCCAGCCAGCCGTTCGCTGGGCCCGCTTACACAACGCCAGGCTGGGCGGGGAAAGAGGTGGAACCACCACGCCCCTCCGCCGCTAGCGCATTTTTGTGAATGAACTCCGGAGAAAGGATGGAACGTTGAGACTTTTCCTTTCTGGCGTTCGAACTCTGACGTCACTGGTTTGGACTGGGCGCGCGCTCCAGCGGGGTTTCATCTGACGTTGTAAACTTATTTTATTTGTTTTATTTATTTCTTTTCTTTTATTATTTATTTATTTCACTTATTTTATTTTATATTTTATTTATTTCACTTATTTTATTTATTATTTATTATTTGTTTTATTTATTTATTTTCCATATTTTATTTATTATTTATTATTTGTTTTATTTATTTATTTTACTTATTTTATTTATTATTTATTATTTGTTTTGTTTATTGTATTTATTTCACTTATTTTATTTATTATTTATTATTTGTTTTATTTATTTATTTTACTTATTTTATTTTACTTATTTTATTTATTTTACTCATTTTATTTATTTGTTTTGTTTTGTCAACCGTGTATGAGATAACATGCATACGTATAAACATGATTTTGGATACATGAAATGGATACGAATAAAAAGGAACATTAGGACGGTGCTGGTGCGCTTATGCACGCCCCCCTTAGGAATGGGGTGAGGTCGACAGCAGACAGTCAGAGGTTAAAGTTTTGGAAGTTTGGGGAAGAAACCACAGAGTCAGGTAGAGCATTCCAGGCATTGACCACTCTGTTGTTGAAGTCGTATTTTCTGCAATCAAGTTTGGAGCGGTTTAGCTTGAGTCTGTATCTATTGTTTGCCTATGTATTATTGCGGTTGAAGCTGAAGTACAATACAGTACAATAGTAGAGTTGGAAGGGACCCCGGAGGTCTTCTAGTCCAACCCCCTGCTTAGGCAGGAAACCCTATACCGGTTTCAGACAAATAGCTATCCAACATCTTCTTAAAAACCTCCAGTGTTGGGGCATTCACAACTTCTGGAAGCAACTTCTGTTCCACTGATTAATTGTTCTCACTGTCAGGAAGTTTCTCCTCAGTTCTAAGTTGCTTCTCTCCTTGATTAGTTTCCACCCATTGCTTCTTGTTCTACCCTCAGGTGCCTTGGAGAATAGTTTGACTCCCTCTTCTTTGTGGCAACCCCTGAGATATTGGAACAATGCTATCATGTCTCCCCTAGTCCTTCTTTCTCTTAAGCTAAACATACCCAGTTCCTGCAACCGTTCTTCATATGTTTTAGTCTCCAGTCCCCTAATCATCTCTGTTGCTCTTCTCTGCACTCTTTCTAGAGTCTCCACATCTTTTCTACATCGTGGTGACCAAAACTGGATGCCGTATTCCAAGTGTGGCCTTACCAAGGCCTTATAAAGTGGTATTAACACTTCACGTGATCTTGATTCTATCCCTCTGTTGATGCAGCCTAGGACAGTGTTGGCTTTTTTGGCAGCTGCTGCACACGGCTGGCTCATATTTAAAGTAGTCATTGACAGGTAAACTGCCCAGAGAGAGTGTTGTAAAACACTATGAGACAGTATATAAATCAAAGTTCTATAAGTCTAAATGGCTTATCTATTGGACTGCCTTCTCGTAACTAAAATAGAATAACAGAGTTGGAAGGGACCTTGGAGGTCGTCTAGTCCAACCCCCCATTCAGGCAGGAAACCCTACATCACTTCAGTCAAATGGTTATCCAACATCTTCTTAAAACCTTTCATTGTTGGAGCATTCACTACTTTTGGAGGCAAGTTGTTCCACTGGTTAATTGTACTCTCCCTGGGCTGTGATAGAGCTGCAGAGCTAATAAGCAGGGGCTGGAGGGGAGACCACCGGGAAATCCCAGGGCTGTGAATTGACCTGATGACTGATGATCCGCTTTGTTTGCCAAGATGGGTTTTTTTGGGGGGAGAATGGCAGATTTTTGGAGTCACCAGGAGTGTCTAATGAGATTATGACTGATTGGATCACATTAGATTAACACAGTTGGAAGGGACCTTGGAGGTCATCTAATCCCCCCGCCCAAACAGGAGACCCTACACCATTTCTGACTGATGGCAGTCCAGTCTCTTCTTGAAAGCTTCCAGGGATGAAGCTCCCACAACTTCTGAAGGCAACTTTTGTTCCATGGGTTGATTGTTCTCCCTGTCAGAAAATTCCTCCTTATTTCCAGGTTGAATCTCTCCTTGTTCAGTTTCCATCCATTATTCCTTGTCCGGCCTTCGGGTGCTTTGGAGAATAGCTTGACCCCCTCCTCTCTGTGGCAGCCCCCCAAATATTGGAAGACGCTCTCGTGTCTCCCCTGGGTCCTTCTCTTCCCTAGACTAGCCATGCCCGGTTCCTGCAACCGTTCATTGTATGTTTTAGCCTCCAGTCCCCTCATCATCCTAGTTCTAGCAGAGTTTCAACTTTCCCTGGAGTGCAGAGCTAATAAGCAGGAGCCAGAGACCACCAGGAAATCCCCGGGCTGTGAATTGACCTGATAACTGATGATCCGTATTTATTTATTTATTCTGTCATGTTCATGTAGTGTATATTAGAGGTGGTGACCCTTTGAGAGCTGGAGGCAATGAAATTTCATTTTAATGTATGCCGATTAGTGTGTATTCAAAGTGACATTAAAGTTATTCTAAGTTCTTTGCAAGACAGTTTAGGGATTTGGGGGCCTTTGAAGTCTCCAGGAATGTCTAAGGCAGGGGTGTCCAAACTTGGAAACTTTAAGACTTGTGGACTTCAACTCCCAGAATTCCCCAGCCAGCATGGCTGGCTGGGGAATTCTGGGAGTTATTTATTTATTTCTATTTATTTCTTAGATTTTTAGACCGCCCCTCTCCCAAAAAGGGACTCGGGGCGGTGTACAGTCAATAATAAAAACATTCACAATAATTAAATACGTTTAAACTACATTTAAGATACATTGGAGGAGGAAATAGACTGTGCTAAGAAATAAATAATTCTAATCTTAAAACATCACAAATAAAACCCCAACCCTAAAATAAAATAAATCCCTGGGAGGTACAGCTAAGAAAGTGCCAGGCCAGCTGATTGAAACAGGTGAGTCTTTAACTTTTGCCGGAAGGAACGGAGGTCGGTGGTAGTTCGAATGTCTGGGGGGAGGTCATTCCAGAGGGTTGGGCCCATCACAGAGAAGGATCTACTCCTAGGTGTCGCCCGCTGGCATTGACTAGCAGACGGCACCAGGAGCAGTCCCTCCCTGTGTGAGCGGATAGGTCGCAGGGACGTGTGTGGTAGGATGCGATCCTGCAGGTAACTAGGTCCACTGCCATGGAGCGCTTTAAAGATGGTGATCAATACCTTGAAACGCACCCGAAAGGCCACAGGTAGCCAGTGCAGCTCGCGCAGGAGAGGTGTTACGTGGGAGTAACGTGTACGTCCCATAATAGCCCGCGCGGCTGCATTCTGAACTAGCTGCAGTCTCCGGATGCGTCCCAAGGGAAGCCCCATGTAGAGAGCATTGCAGTAGTCCAGGCGAGACGTCACCAGCGCATGAGTGACCGTGCGCAGGGCACTCCGGTCCAGTAGGGGGCGCAATTGGCGCACCAGGCGAACCTGGTGGAACGCCCCCCTTGCCACGGCTGCCACATGGTCCTCCATTGACAGCCGGGCATCAAGGAGGACGCCCAAATTGCGCGCCCGCTCCACAGGGGACAATTGTTCGCCCCCTATGGCCAGCGATGGAGTCAGCTGGCTGAACCGAGGTGCCGGTAACCACAGCCACTCGGTCTTGGAGGGGTTGAGTTTGAGTCTGTTGTCCCCCATCCAGACCCCGATGGCTTCCAAACACCGGGACATCACTTCGACAGCCTCGTTGGGGTGGTTTGGGGTTGAAATATACAGCTGAGTATCATCAGCGTAAAGATGGTACTCAACCCCAAAACCACGGATGATCTCACCCAGCGGCTTCACATATGCGTTGAACAGGAGAGGCGAGAGGACCGACCCCTGTGGCACCCCACAAGTGAGTGGCCTCAGGGACGATCTCTGCCCCCCTGTCAACACACATTGCTTCCGGTCGGAGAGGTAGGAGCCGAACCACCGCAAAACGGTGCCTCCGACTCCCATCCCCTCCAACCGGCGCAATAGGATACCATGGTCGATGGTATCAAAAGCCGCCGAGAGGTCTAATAGGACCAGGATAGAGGAGCAACCCCTATCTCTGGCCCTCCAGAGATCATCAACCAACGCGACCAAGGCTGTCTCAGTGCTGTGCCCGGGTCGGAAGCCGGACTGGCGCGGGTCTAGATAGTCGGATTCGTCTAGGTGTCGTGGGAGCTGCTGCGCCACCACATTCTCAACAACCTTCGCCAAGAAGGGGAGGTTGGAGACTGGACGATAGTTAGCTAGCTCCATTGGGTCGAGCGCAGGCCTCTTGAGCAAGGGTCTCACCACCGCCTCTTTCAAGGCGGTTGGTAAGTATCCCTCACTCAGTGAGGCGCTCACCAGGCCCAGGAGCCAGCCTCGTGTCACCTCCCAGGCTGCCAGTACCAGCCAGGAGGGGCACGGGTCCGTTAAACAAGTGGTGGGTCGCAGCCGTCCACGCAGCCTGTCCAAATCCTCGGGGGCAACAGAGTCAAACTCCTCCCAGAATGGTCTCTCAAGACTCGCTGTTGGCGGCTCGTCTGGTCCACTGACGGAGGTCCACCCGCTCCGGATCTGATCGATTTTGTCCTGAAGATATTCCCCAAACTCCTCTGCTCTACCCTGTAAGGGTGTCTCCCGCGCCCCCTGCGATAAGAGGGAGCGAGTCACCCTAAACAGGGCGGCAGGGCGGTTATCCGCGGACGCAATAAGAGCAGCACAATGTCTACGTTTGGCTGCTCTTATTGCCACAAGGTAAGTCCGCAAATAGGCTCTTACCTGTGTTCGGTCAGATTCGGAGCGCGAGGATCTCCATCTGCTCTCTAGACGTCTCCTGTGGCGCTTCATCACCCTGAGTTCCTCAGTAAACCAAGGAGCCCGGGTGGGTCGATGCCGCAGGAGAGGTCGCAACGGCGCAACCCGGTCCAAGGCCCCAGTCGTCGCCCTATTCCAGGCAGTCACTAGGTCCTCGGAACGGGAGCGGGACAAGGCTACAGGTATTGGCCCAAGCTCCGTCAGGAATCTATCAGATTCCATCAGGTGCCTGGGGCGGTACCAGTTTATAGAGTCTGGTTCCGCCTCCTCGCGGTGGGGGATAGCGCCAGGGAAGTCCAGCCGGAGGGATGAGTGGTCTGACCATGACAGGGGCGTGATAACTAAATCCCCTATTCCCAGATCACTCGTCCACTGTTCAGATACAAAAATGAGGTCCAGTGTGTGGCCCCCTTCGTGAGTGGGGCCCTGCACTAATTGGGTCAGGTCCATGGCCGTCATGGAAGCCATGAACTCCCGAGCCACCTCGGAAGCCGCTCCCGTTGACGGCAAGTTGAAGTCCCCCATGACCAAAAGTCTGGGAGTCTCAACTGCCGTCGCTGAGATTAGCTCGAGGAGCTCGGGCAGGGCTGCTGATGCATAGCGAGGAGCCAAGTATACAATCAGCAAGCCCCACTGCCTCCCTGGGCCCCAACTCACACCAAGGGACTCACACCCGGGTATCTGAGGAACAGTGAACTCCCTCGGCTCTAAACATTCCCGCATAACCACCGCCACCCCGCCACCCTTACCCAGGGCCCGAGGCTGATGGAATGCTCGAAAACCCGGTGGGCACATTTCCACGAGGGGTAAACCACCCTCGTGGCCCAACCAGGTCTCCGTTATCCTTGCAAGGTCTAGCTCCCCCTCTGAGATCAACTCATTAATGAGGGGGGCCTTGTTGATGACAGACCTTGCGTTGCAAAGCATCAGCCGCAGGCCCTGGCTCTGTAGCACCTGTCCACCTAGACTGCAGGGGTTGGTACAAGCGACCGGGCGTAACCAGCAGCCGCGGTCTCCCAACCGACCTTGGGATCTTATCCTGTCCTCGCATCCCCTCCTCCCCGCAACCGTTGTAATAGGACAACCCTCTGCTTTCGTGACCTTTATATTCCCCCCCTCCACCGCGTCCCCGTCCTTCCTGGACTCACCCGTCTGTCCGGCTCTGGCCCTCCTCCCGGTCTGATTAATCCTCCCCCCCACCCTGGGACCCCCTAAAAAAGATAAAAAACAGTTTACTAAAAATCCCCTTAGCTTCCGATTCCTGCACCTCTCGGGGTCCACGAACCCGTCCTCGAGGCGGGCCCTTGAAAGAGCCAAGGGCCAAGCCTGCGAGAGAGGGGCCTCCCGCAGGCGGAGCAAGTCTAACCTCGAATACGTTATTAAAAGTCCCAATAGGGTAAGGTACTGATAAAACAAAGTTGATAGGTCATAGCCGGCGGGCTAGGGTCTCAATAAAGGACCAGAGTCTTAAAGTCTAGATGGTAAATCATAGTAAGTAAATTATATTAAGTAAAGTCTGGATGGTAACTTCAGAGGAAGATGGTAGGTAATAGATGGTAGATAGATGGTAAATAATGTCTAGGTGGTAACTGGATGGTAAATCCTAGTAAGTAAATCATAGTAAGTAGAGTCTGGATGGTAACTTCAGAGGTAATGGTAGGTAATAGATGGTAAATAGATGGTAAATGATGTCTAGGTGGTAACTAGATGGTAACTTCAGAGGAAGGGGGGGAGATGGGAGGTAGTCAAGTGTTGCAAATGGTGGGGAGAGGCAAAGATGGTAAGTGGGAGAAAGATGGTTCACATGGCCCCAGGTGAATAAAAATTCCTTAATGGGCGGGGGGGCCTTCTTGTCCTAATTGTTTATGCTGGGCAGCTGCTCAGACCTGTCCATGGCTCCAAGTGCCAGCTCAGGCTGCTCAAGCCTGTCCATATCCCCAAGCCATGATCTCCAATGGCCTCTAATGGCCTCCAGGCTCCAAATCCTCCCCAGCCATAATTCCAGCCATAATTCCAGGGCCTCACCGATGTCTTTGGTGCCTCACCGATGTCTTTGGTGCCTCTCCAGTGCTCTCCGACACTCCATCACTCCATTACTTCTTCCTTGTTCCTCCCTGTGCCCCCAATGCTGGTAATGGCCCTCCGGTGCCTCAGGTAACTCTCTGGGGGCTCTCCGAGGTTCCTTCCCTTTGTTCCTTTCTCTTTTTTTTTTTTTTTTTTATTTTCCGGCTTTTCGGCTTTTTGAATTTGCCGGCGTCAGCGCTGCCCGCGCAGCCGCACTGCGCCGTCGCCATCTTCACAGGCTTCTTCCCAGCCGATTGCCGCTTACGACCTCCAACTCCTTCCTGCTCTCTGGTCTTCACCGACCACCCTGGAGGGCCGAAACTGGCCCAAAACAAGCCAGGGTGGTCGGGCTATCAACTCTCAGCCCCCTCTGATGGCATAGGGCCGGTTACAGTCCTTATCCGGTCGGGCGCTCCATAGTTCGACTCCGGAGCTCAGGAGGCGACCGCCATGGTCGGAAGCTCCTCCTCCTCCCCTGTCCACAAGTCTTAAAGTTCCCAAGTTTGGACACCCCTGGTCTAAGGAGATCATGACTGATTAGGGGACTAGAAGCTAAATGCTTTGACTCAACGCTGAAGGCGCACGGAATGCTGTTACCTGGTCCCTATTTTTTTTATAAAAAGTTTTTTATTTTTAATTTTTTTAATTAAATTTTATTTACAAACATGTGAAATACACACACAAAACGTAGATGTACACCACATTTACACAATGCAATAGGAACAGGAGCTTCCTGTTCTTTTTAATAGCAATTGCCAATCGATATCGCTCACCTTATATTGTTTCCCCTTCTATTATGTTTCATTTGCATTTCTCCATTCTTAACTTTTTATTTTATTTTTGTTCTATAATAAAAAAGTTCTTTTGTGAACAGGCTGTTGTCCGGATTCCCCCTTTAACATTTCCACAAACACATACTTCATTTTACACTTTTTTTCCAATTTTAGCTGTACTACTTTTCTTCTTGTATTTTCCAATTTCTAATTTTTACCATGTTTAAATGATATCACTTTTTTCCCTTTTCTCTTTAGAGATAAATCAACTTATCATTTCTTTTTCATCTATTATCAATTAGCAACTTATGTCTTCAAATTCAATTTTTTATATGATCAGTATTTAACTGAATTACTTTATACATTTATAAGTATTAGTATAGTTCACACACATCCTACTTTACAACTTACTGTTACCTTGCTTACAGTATTTCATTTCATTCTACTAATCCATTACCATTCTACTTATCTCCTATTCCTAAATTTTCTTTTCTCTTTTTCTTACAATACAATACTATACAATAGCAGAGTTGGAAGGGACCTTGGAGATCTTCTAGTCTAACCCCCTGCCTAGGGAGGAAACCCTATACCGTTTCAGACAAATGGCTATCCAACATCTTCTTAAAGACTTCCAGTGTTGGGGCATTCACAGCTTCTGGAGGCAATTTCTGTTCCACTGATGAATTGTTCTGACTGTCAGGAAATTTCTCCTCAGTTTTAAGTTGCTTCTCTCCTTGATTAGTTTCCACCCATTGCTTATTGTTCTACCCTCAGGTGCCTTGGAGAATAGTTTGACTCCTTCTTCTTTGTGGCAACCCCTGAGATATTGGAACAATGCTATCATGTCTCCCCTGGTCCTTCTTTTCATGAAACGAGACATACTCAGTTCCTGCAACAGTTCTCCATATGTTTTAGTCTCCAGTCCCCTCATCATCTTTGTTGCTCTTCTCTGCACTCTTTCTAGAGTCTCCACATCTTTTCTACATCGTGGTGACCAAAACTAGATGCCGGATTCCAAGTGTGGCCTTACCAAGGCCTTATAAAGTGGTATTAACTCTTCACGTGATCTTGATTCTATCCCTCTGTTGATGCAGCCTAGAATTTAACTGGTTGTCCACTAGGACTCCAAGATCCCTTTCACAGTTACTCCTATTGAGCAAGGTACCACCTGTACTGTACCTGTGCATTCCATTTTTCTTGCCTAAATGTGGAACCTTACTCTTTTCACCATTGAATTTCATTTTATTAGATAGTGCCCAATGTTCAAGTTTGTCAAGATCCTTCTGTATCTTAAGCCTGTCTTCTGGAGTGTTGGCTATTCCTGCCAGCTTGGTGTCATCTGCAAATTTGATGAGTTCCCCATTTATTCCCTCATCCAAATCATTGATGAAGATGTTGAAGAGTACTGGGCCCAAAACAGAGCCTTGGGGTACTCCACTGCATACTTCCCTCCATGTAGATGCAGTTCCATTGAGGACTACGCGTTGAGTGCGGTTGGTCAGCCAGTTACCAATCCATCTGGTGGTGATGCTGTCTAACCCACATTCTTCTACTTTATCTAGTAGTAGGTTATGGTCTACCTTATCAAAAGCCTTACTGAAGTCCAAGTAAACTATATCGACGGCATTCCTCTGATCCACTAATTTTGTCACATTATCAAAGAATGCAATAAGATTAGTCTGGCATGATCTGTTTTTGACAAATCCATGTTGGCTTTTGGCTATTACTTTGTTTGCTTCTAGGTGTTCGCAAATTCGTTGCTTGATTATTTTTTCCAGAATCTTTCCTGGTATTGAGGTCAGGCTGATAGGTCTGTAGTTTCCTGGATCTAATTTTTTCCCTTTTTTGAAGATGAGAACCACATCAGCTCTTTTCCAGTCCTCTGGTAGTTCCCCGGTGTTCCAGGATCTCTGAAAGATTTAGTTCAGTGGTTCTGAGATCTCGTCTGCTAGTTCCTTCAGAACCCTGGGGTGTAATCCATCCGGTCCTGGTGATTTGAACTCATCTAGGGTAGACAGGTGCTCACTACTATTTTCTTCCCTATTTCAACTTGTGTTCCTAATCTGATTTTTGTGGTGCTGTTTTTGAAAGGTTGAATTGTTTTATCCCTTTGTGTAAAGACAGATGCAAAAAATGAGTTAAATAGTTCTGCTTTCTCCCTGTTGCTTTTCACCTTCTTGCCACTTTCTCCTAGCAATGGACCAATTGTTTCCTTAACCTGTTTCTTGTTTTTAACATGTTGGAAGAAGCTTGTTTTGTTATTTTTTACTTTTGTGGCAAGTCTTTCTTCATTGTGAGCCTTAGCTTTCCTCATTTCATCTTTACAGGCTCGGGCTATTTGCTGATATTCTGCCTTAGTTATGTCCCACTCTTTCCCCTTTTTATACTTATATTTTTGGTCTTTCAATTTGTCAGAGAGTTCTTTATGCAGCCATGCTGGTTTCTTTTGGGAGCTGTTATTTTTCTTCTTCATTGGTATTGTGCTAGACTGGGCTTTTGTAATCTCATTTTTCAAAATTTCCCAAGCTTCTTGAGTTGTTTTCCCCTTGAGGATTCTCATCCATGGAATTTTTCCCAAGCTCTCCCTAAGTTTATTGAAATTAGCTTTCTTAAAGTCCAAGACTCTAGTTTGACTTTGTTCTACTACTTGTGTTTGCATAATGTTGAATTCCAATATTGCATGGTCACTTGCCCCCAGGGTTCCTGTGGCTTCAATACCTTCTATCATTTCCTCTCTGTTAGTGAGAATTAAGTCCAATATGGCTGATCCCCTTGTTCCCTTCTCTACTTTTTGGGAAACAAAGTTGTCTGCTAGGTTTGTTAGGAACCTGTTGGATCTTCTATTTGGTGCAGAGTTTGTTTCCCAGTTGATGTCAGGGTAGTTAAAATCCCCCACTACTATTGTGGTGTGCTTCCTAAATACCTTAGTTAGCTGACTAGCAAAAAGTTCATCTACTTCCTCTGCTTGGTTGGGTGGCCTGTAGTATAGACCTATGGCAATGTCATTTCCCCCACAACCTTTAATATTGACCCAAATGCATTCAAGATAGTTCTCATCATTGTTGTGCTCTATTTCTGTAGAGACGTAGTTATTTCTTATATATAGTGCAACTCCACCTCCTCTTTTATTTGGTCTATTTCTTTTAAATAATTTAAATCCTTCTAGCTGTATCTTCCATTTGTGGGTTTCATCCCACCAAGTTTCTGTAATGGCAACAATATTGTATCTGCCCTCATTTTCTTGAATTTCTAATTTACCCTGTTTATTCCTCATACTCTGTGCATTGGTGTATAGACATTTGAGTTCATTTTGATTGACCTTGTGTTTACTGTCTACATAACCTGTGTTATGCCTGACTGCCCCTATTTTCTTGCCACTTGTATGATTCATGCACATGGTATGGCAATCACTATTAAATGCTTGGTTTTGCTTGACAGCGGGAGTGATAATCTTACCCACACACACATCTATGTTACATGCATTTATAACCCTATGAATTTTAGTTTGCTGGGTTCAGAAATGTTCTGTATCAATTAATTCTCTGTCCCCGCTGTTCAGTTTAAATGTTTATCCAGAAAAATCTGTGAATTTAATGCCAAGTAACTCAGTCCCTTTCTTGGATGGGTGCAACCCATCTCTTGTACAGTTCTTCTTTTTGTAAGTCATATCTTTTCTTCTGAGTTTTTCCTATCGCTTTCCGATCACTCCGCTAGTGGTTCCTATTTGTTCTACTTGCATTTTTTACGTGCTTTCGAACTGCTAGGTTGGCAGAAGCTGGGACAAGTAACGGGAGCTCCCTCCGTTACGCGGTGCTAGGGATTCAAACCGCTGACCTTTCTGATCGACAAGCTCAGTGTCTTAGCCACTGAGCCACCACGTCCCTCTGAGTCATCGTGTCCCCCTCTTAGGAAGCTCGTAAGCGTGGCTAGTTTGGCATTAATTTGGCATAGTCCAGAGAAAAGAAAAAAAATATATTTGATAATTTTTCTAAATCTATCTTTGTCATTTGGGAGATCGGGGACTGAAAAGCAAACTTTCCCACTTTTAGTGGTCCAATGACCACTAAAACCAAAAGCCTCCCCCCCCCCCCCAACTGCTGGAATGAGGAAACACCAGGATATCTTTTTAATCAAAAGCGTTTTTATTCATGAACACGGAAGGAATCAGAAGGAAGCGAGACTCTGAAAATGAACCAAGGAGGGGAAACCCCAGCCTTGATCCCCTTAGTAATTTAACAGCCAAAAATAATAGAATCATGGAATGGAAAGATTAAAAGCCACCATCAGAGGTCATCTAGTCCAACCCACTTTCCCAGTGCAGGGTTCTACCACTATAGCATTCCTGCCAACCCTTTGTCTGCTGAGAAAAAAAAATAGTTTTATTTTCTTCACACCTGGATGGGAGAGAGGGCCAATTGTGGGTTTCCATCTATACAAGCAACATTTTCACCAGGTGAGGTTAAAAAAAATAGGAGATGCATTCACACAACCCTTTTGGCTTGGTGAGTGTTAACCTTGACTAGGGTTTTTATTTATTTATTTGCATCCCTTTGGCTGCACGAACCCATCGTACGTGGTTAGTTTAGGATTCCGTGTATTGTACGAATCCAGAAAATTCAGCTACTCGTTCAGAGTGTTGTGGGAATGCTGCCCTTATGTTTATCAGCTGATTCTGCAGTTCTTGCTTGCAACATGTGAATTCAAAAAGATGTAAAATGTCCCAGATTCTGAAAGAGAAAATCATTGCAGAGGGGGGGAGGGAGGGAGAGGAATGGGGGAGAGAGAGGGAGGGGGAGAGAGAGAAATAGAGGGAGAGAGAGAGAAAGAAAGAGGGAGGGAGAGAGAGAGAAACAGAGGGGGAGAGAGAGAAATGGAGAGAGAGAAAGAGAGGGAGGGAGGAAGAGAGAAACGGTGAGGGAGAGAGAGAAAGAGGGAGAGGGAGAGAGGGGGAGAGGAGGGAGAGAGAGAGAAAGCGAGGGAGAGAGGGAGAGAAAGCGAGGGAGATAGAGATCATTTCTTGTCTCCTTGACTTACACACACAATTGGGAACAACATTTCTGTTGTTAAGCAAGGCCGTTTTTAAATGACTCACACCTGATTTTATAACCTTTTTTGGTCACGATTGTTAAACAAATCACTGCAGTTGTTAAGAGAATCACACGGTCGTTAAGCGAAGCTGGCTTCCTCCGTTGACTTTGCTTGCCGGAACCCCAGCTGGGAAAGTCGCAAATGGTAATCACGCAATCCTGGGATGGGCACCGGTTCCCAAGTTCCCAAATGACTATAGGGGGGGGGGGGGCTGTGACAGTCATAAGTGTGAGGACTGGCCAGAAGTCACTTTTTCAGAGCTGTCGTAACTTTGAATGTTCGCTAAACGAATGGTTGTAAGCTGAGGATCGCTTGTAGTTTCATTGGTTGGGCCAGGTATGAGAGATGAACTTAGCCAATCGTGGTGTAATGTGGGATTCAGGCGGTTTGCACGTTTATGCGAACCGGTTGTTAAATTATTTGAATGCCATCCCTGGTGATGCCATCTAGTATTGCACAACAGACCCACAAAAGCTTTAAAACAATGTCACCTGCGTTTCACAGGGCTCTGCAGCCCCTCCTCAGCTGTTCTGTAAGAGGAGAACAATCCTGGGGTTGAAGAAGCCACACCTGAGCTCTCATGGGCCAAACTTAGTCTCATCTTGGGCAGGAATGAAAAAGAGCATCAAGCCCGACGGAGTGCGGGGGGGGGGGGGGGACAGGTCAGCCTTGGATGCCCCTCCCTGCCTTGTCAATTGGCTCAACCAGGAAACCTGCTTTTAAAACAATCCATGCCAGGTTGGGGAGTTCTTTCATTTGCTATTTTATTTTTATTGTCAGGCTGGCCTCTGGCGGTTGAGATCCTGGGGGGCAGCAGAACAAGTCTTAAAATCTGCCTGAAATGGCTCTTGGTTATTTTCCAGCAGTGTTC
Organism: Natrix helvetica; assembly: GCF_964273705.1. NCBI lineage: Eukaryota > Metazoa > Chordata > Lepidosauria > Squamata > Natricidae > Natrix > Natrix helvetica. Next base: position 3,264,790 of record NC_138551.1, on the reverse strand, counting down.
CTTTTACTCTTACTGGAAACTGCCAAGATTACGGGTAAGTGCCTTTAAGATCCTTGGGAAAAGCGACAGAGGGAGGAAGGGTGGGGGGGGGAGAGGAAGAGCGAGAGAGGGAAGGAGAGAGGAAAAGAAAGAGATGGGGGAGGGGGAAGAAGAGAGGGAGGGGAAGAGGAAGAGAGAGAGAGGAAAAGGAAGAGATGGGAAACGGAAGGGAGAGAGGGAGGGAAGGAGAAGGAGAGGGAGAGGGAGAGGAAGAGAGAGGGAGGGGGAGAGGAAGAGATGGAGAGGGAAAGGAAGGGAGTGGAAAAGGAAGAGAGGGGGAAAGGAAGGGAGGGAGAAGGAGAGAGGGAGGGAGAAGGAGAAGAAGAGATAGGGAAAGGGAGGGAAAGGGAGAGGGAGAGGAAGGGAGCGAAGAAAAGAAAAGGAAGAGATGGGGAAAGGAAGGGAGAGAGGGAGGGAAGGAGAAGGAGAGATTGGGAGGAAGAGAGGCAGAGGGAGAGGAAGAGAGGGAGAGGAAGGGAGGGAGGGAGTGGGAAAGGAAGGGAGGGAGACGGAGGGAGGGAGGGAGAGTGAGAGGAAGAGATGGAAAGGGAGAGAGGGAGGGGGAGAGGAAGAGAGAGGGGGGAGAGGGGAAAAGAAAGAGATGGGAAGAGGGAGGGAAAGAGCTATACTATTTCCACCATTCCAGACAAATGGCTGTCCAGTCTCTTCTTAAAAGCCTCCAGTGATGAAGCAACCACAACTTCTGAAGGCAGGTCTTTCCACTGATGAATTGTTGGCCAACCCAAGAGTTGGTCAACACGAGTGTTGGTCAACCCAAAAGTGACTGTCTCTTTTCTTTTAAGGGGAAGCCACAACCAAGCCCTCAACTTCTCTTCCAACAAAGCTACATCCTTTTGCATCTGTGGCTGACACCAATAGTGGCATGAAAGCTACCACACCACCAGAAGATACCACGGGATCCCTCCCTTCTTCCGTGGCTCTCCTCTCTGACATGACCCATCCGTGGAGCACCAATGGAGAAACAACTCTTCCTGGAGGAGCTACAACACCCCCCTCCTCTTCCTCACCTGAAGGGTCCACCATGGTGGGCACCCATGGTGTCTCTCCAGCTCCTTCATCCCTTGCAGGGACCTCCATCTCCAGCACTGGGTTTGGAGGTCCTTCAGAAGTAGGGACCACTCACGCAGCAGAGCCGACCATGCTTCTCCTCAGCTCCACCACAAAGGAAGTGAACTCCAGCCCTCCTTCTCCAACTCTCCAGAACAAGAAGACATCTGAAGGCCTATTGACCTCCACCACAGAGGAGGTGAACTCCAGTCCTCCTTCCCCAACTCCCTTGGACAAGAGGACATCTGAAGGCCTATTGACCTCCACCACAGAGGAGGTGAACTCCAGTCCTCCTTCCCCAACTCCCATGGACAAGAAGACATCTGAAGGCCTATTGACCTCCACCACAGAGGAGGTGAACTCCAGTCCTCCTTCCCCAACTCCCTTGGACAAGAGGACATCTGAAGGCCCATCGACCATCATCTCCATCATGACACAAGAAGAATCCACAAGCAAGAAACATATTAGTTTGCCTCCTTTTACCACCGAGACAATGAAAACTTCCCCCTTGTCAGTTCCCCTTCCTACTCCAACTGCAGCAACCTCCATACTTCTTCCTCATACCTCTTCCTCACCTGAACGGTCTACTCCTGCTGGCACCTCAGGTGTCTCTCTGGCTTCTTCATCCCTTGAAATGACCTCCACCTCCAGCACTGGTTTTGGAGGTCCTTCAGAAGCAGGGACCATTCACCCGGCAGAGTCAACCATGCTTCTCCTCAGCTCCACCACAGAAGTAATGAACTCCAGCTCTCATTCCCCAACTCTCTTGGACAAGAGGACATCTGAAGGCCTATTAACCTCCACCACAGAAGAGATGAACTCCAGCCCTCGTTTCCCAACTCCCTTGGACAAGAGGACATCTGAAGGCCTATTGACCTCCACCACAGAAGAGATGAACTCCAGCCCTCGTTCCCCAACTCCCTTGGACAAGAGGACATCTGAAGGCCTATTGACCACCACAGAAGAGATGAACTCCAGCCCTCGTTCCCCAACTCCCTTGGACAAGAGGACATCTGAAGGTCTGTTGACCACCACAGAAGAGATGAACTCCAGCCCTCGTTCCCCAACTCTCTTGGACAAGAGGACATCTGAAGGCCTATTGACCTCCACCACAGAAGAGATGAACTCCAGCCCTCGTTCCCCAACTCCCTTGGACAAGAGGACATCTGAAGGTCTGTTGACCACCACAGAAGAGATGAACCCCAGCCCTCATTCCCCAACTCCCTTGGACAAGAGGACATCTGAAGGCCTATTGACCTCCACCGCAGAAGAGATGAACTCCAGCCCTCGTTCCCCAACTCCCTTGGACAAGAGGACATCTGAAGGCCTATTGATCACTATAGAAGAGATGAACTCCAGCCCTCGTTCCCCAACTCCTCAGGACAAGATGACATCTGAAGGCCCACTGACCACTGTCTCCACCACCTCACAAGCAGAAACCACGAGTGAAAAGCATCCTAGTTCTCCTCCTCTCACAAGTGAGACAATTAGGACCTCCCCGTGGTTTCCTCTTCTTACTTCAACACTAGAGACCTCCATGCCTACAAGTGTCCTTTCTGGAGACACAACCAGCTCTTCAGAAGTGACCACAGGTTCTAAGGTTGAGATCACCAGTGGGAGGCAGGGAACCTCTTCCTCCTCAACTTCCTCTTTAGTTACTCAAGACAGACGCACCTCGAAAGCTACGTCCACTGGTCTTCTGTCTTCTAACTCAGGAAGGACCAGCCTGGGACTATCTGCTCCATCCTCCACCAATCCCACAAGTGGAAGTCCTGCCACCACCTTGAAAGTCCTTTCTTCCACCCCAACATCTCCCTCAGCTTCAACGAGTCTCCCTCACACGCCAGGTAAGCGTCCCTCCTGTCTGAACGCTTGAATTCTTCTAAATTCAAAAAAGGTCCAAGGCACCTAACAACTCCCATTTTCAAAATTTCCCTTCAGCTGCTGGCTCAGTTCAGCTCCAGATTAGGACCAGATTAAATCCTCAATCCCAGGTTGTATTTATCAGGCGAGGTGTGGTCAGAAAATGCCCACAAACCGATTCCTTCCGAACAATCTGTTAAAAGGGGTTGAAATAGGTCCTATGATGGCGAATCTCACCGTGACCCCTACACATGTGACCCCCCCCACTGCCCCGTGCATGCACGCATGGCTTTCTTGGAGCCTGGGGGGTGCGAAAACGGCCTCGCCGCTCCCCCAGATGCCCTTCAACCTGTTTCCCAATTTCCGGTGGGCTCTGTAGGTCCGTTTTTCGCCCTCCCCGGGCTCCAGAGATTTTTCTAGGAGCTTCTGGAGGGCAAAAAACGACCCAACACGCAAAGCAGAAGTTCGGGAATGGACTTCTGGATTGCCTGTTGGGATTTATTTATTTATTTATTTATTATTAGCGTTTATATACCGCCCCCTCTCCCGAAAGGGACTCGGGGCGGTGTACAGTCCGTATTAAAATACAACAGATTAAAACGTAGAAATAACTATATAAATACATGTCTAAGAGGAGGGTAAAATATGGCAAACTGTACAGTATAATAAATAAATCAATACAAAAGTTTAAAATATCAAGTTAAATTTAAAACAATATCCCTCTAAAAACCAGAAGAATGTGTATGCCAGGAGGTAGACGTTAAAGTTATGCCAAACCAGCCAGTCGGAACAGGTGTGTTTTCAGTTTCTGTCGGAAGGAGCGGAGGTCAGTAGTGGTTCTAATATCGGGGGGGAGGTCATTCCAGAGGGTTGGGCCCATCACAGAGAAGGCCCTACTCCTTGGAGTCGCCCGTTAGCATTGCCTCGTGGACGGCACCAGGAGAAGGCCCTCCCTGTGAGAGCGGATTGGCCGCAGGGATGTATGTGGGAGGATGCGATCCCGCAGGTAACTAGGCCCTATGCCATGGAGCGCTTTAAAGATGGTGATCAAAACCTTGAAACGCACCCGAAAGACCACAGGTAGCCAGTGCAGCTCGCGCAGGAGAGGTGTTACGTGGGAGCACCTAGTACTCCCCATGACTACCCGCGCGGCTGCGTTCTGGACTAGCTGCAGTCTTCGGGCGCGTCCCAAGGGAAGCCCCATGTAGAGAGCGTTACAGTAGTCCAGGCGAGACGTCACCAGTGCATGAGTGACTGTGCGTAGGGCATCACGGTCCAGAAGGGGGCGCAATTGGCGCACCAGGCGAACCTGGTGGAACGCCCCCCTTGCCACGGCTGCCACATGATCATCCATTGACAGCCGGGCGTCTAGGAGGACGCCCAAATTGCGCGCCCGTTCCACAGGGGGCAATTGTTCGCCCCCTATGGCCAGTGATGGAATCAACTGGCTGAACCGAGGCGCCGGTAGCCACAGCCACTCAGTCTTGGAGGGGTTGAGTTTGAGTCTGTTGTCCCCCATCCAGACCCCGACGGCCTCCAAACACCGGGACATCACTTCGACAGCCTCGTTGGGGTGGCTTGGGGTTGAGATGTACAACTGAGTATCATCAGCGTACAGATGGTACTCAACCCCAAAACCACGGATGATCTCACCCAGCGGCTTCACGTATGTTGAACAGAAGGGGCGAGAGGACCGACCCCTGCGGCACCCCACAAGAGAGTGATCTCGGGGTTGACCTCTGCCCCCCAGTCAACACATATTGCATCCGGCCGGAGAGGTAGGAGCCGAACCACCGTAAAACGGTGCCTCCAACTCCCATCCCCTCCAGCCGGCGCAGTAGGATACCATGGTCGATGGTATCAAAAGCCGCTGAGAGGTCTAATAGGACCAGGATAGAGGAGCAACCTCTATCTCTGGCCCTCCAGAGATCATCCACCAACGCGACCAAGGCTGTCTCGGTGCTGTGCCCGGGTCGGAAGCCGGACTGGCGTGGGTCTAGATATACGGATTCGTCGAGGTGACGTGGAAATTGCTGCGCCACCACATTCTCAACAACCTTCGCTAAAAAGGGGAGGTTGGAGACTGGACGATAATTAGCTAGCTCCGTTGGGTCAAGTGAAGGCCTCTTGAGCAGGGGCCTCACCACCGCCTCTTTCAAGGCAGTCGGTAGGGAACCCTCGCTCAATGAGGCGTTCACCAGGCCCAGAAGCCAGCCTCGCGTCACCTCCCAGGATGCCAGTACCAACCAGGAGGGGCACGGGTCCATTGAACATGTGGTGGGTCGCAGCCATCCACGCAACCCGTCTAAGTCCTCGGGGGCAACAGAGCCAAACTCCTCCCAGAGTGGGCTCACAAGACTCACTGATGTCGGCTCGTCCGGTCCACTGAGGGGGGCCCATCCGCTCCGGATCTGAGCGACTTTGTCTTGCAGATATTCCCCAAACTCCTCTGCTCTTCCCTGCAAGGGTGCCTCCCGCGTCTCCTGCGACAGGAGAGAGCGGGTCACCCTAAACAGGGCGGCAGGGCGGTTATCCGCAGACGCAATGAGAGCGGCACAATGTCTACGTTTGGCCGCTCTCAATGCCACAAGGTAGGTCCGTAAATAGGCTCTTACCTGTGTTCGGTCAGATTCGGAGCGTGAGGATCTCCACCTGCTCTCTAGACGTCTCCTATGGCGCTTCATCACCCTAAGCTCCTCGGTATACCATGGAGCCCGGGTGGGTCGTTGCCGTAGGAGAGGTCGCAGAGGCGCAACCCGGTCCAAGGCCCCCGCCGTCGCCCTATTCCAGGCGTCGACTAGGTCCTCCGACCGAGCGCGGGTCAGGGCTACAGGTAGTGGCCCAAGTTCCGTCTGGAACCTATCCGGTTCCATCAGGTGCTTGGGGCGGTACCAGCTTGGAGAGGCTGGCTCCGCCTCCTCGCGGTGGGGGGTAGCGGAAGGGAAGTCGAGCCGGAGACATGAGTGATCTGACCATGACAGGGGAGTAATGACTAAGTCCCCTCTTCCCAGATCACTCGTCCACTGTTCAGATACAAAAATAAGGTCCAGTGTGTGACCGCCCTCGTGTGTGGGGCCCTGAATTAATTGGGTCAGGCCCATGGCTGTCATGGAAGCCATGAACTCCCGAGCCACCTCAGATGCTGCTCCCGTCGACGGCAGGTTGAAGTCCCCCATGACCAAAAGCCTGGGGATCTCAACCGCCGTCTCTGAGATCAGCTCGAGGAGCTCGATGTTTTTCTCCTTCAGGAGGGTCAAAAACTACTCAGTGGGCAAACTGGAAGTCCGCTCCTGAACTTCCAGTTTGCGCGTTGGGTAGTTTTTGCTCTCCAGAGGCTTCAGGGAATCCTCCGGAGAGCGAAAATCAAGGGCAAAAAAACGGTCGAAAATCAAGGCCGAAAATCAGCTGGCCAGCACGCGCTTGTCTGATGTGCGCTCAGAAATGGCTCCGTGTGCCACCTTTGGCACATGTGCCATAGGTTTGTCATCACAGAAATAGGATGTAGAATTAAGGAGCATTCAGATAGTTCTTGATTTACAGCCTTGTGACAGTTGTTAGACTGTCGAACTTACTAGACTGTGTTGTTTCTGTGTCTCATCTATATAAAATAAAAGCCAAATGCCACTCACTCATCATGAAATATCCAGCATTGTAAAGCCTACAAACTTGAAATTCAGCTTCGCTGTTTGTTCCTCTTGGCTTCTAGGTGCTCGCTAAGAAAGGATTTGTCGAAATGACCATCAGCTCATCAGTATTTCTTACACAGGATTATGTTAACATGCGTCAATGCTAAGCAGTTAGACGTTCTACTCATCCTCCCCACCTGAAAAGAACTCTGTTCCAACTGCCAGTTGCCTTATATTAACACGCTCTGATGCTAAGGAGTTAGACATTCTACTCCCCCTCCCCACCTGAAAGGAGCTCTGTTCCAACTGCCCATTGCCTTATATTAACACGCTGTGATGCTAAGGAGTTAGACATTCTACTCCCCCTCCCCACCTGAAAGGATCTCTGTTCCAACTGCCTGTTGCCTTATATTAACACGCTCTGATGCTAAGGAGTTAGACATTCTACATTAATTTTCAAGCTTTAAGTATCAAGCCCGATCACATAGCTTTGTAGCAAAGCATGAGTATCCAGCTAGTATAATATATGTGGGTAGATGCATAATTTTGTATAAGTGAATCACTGCAGCTGTTAAACTAGTATCACGGTCGTTAAGTGAATGCAGTTTCCCCATTGACTTCGCTTGTCAGAAGGTTGCAAAAGGGGACCACTTGACCCCGGGATACTGCCACCGTCATAAATATGAACCAGTTGCCAAGCGGACAAACGTTGATCAGGTGATCGTGGGGATATTATGCCAGTCCTAAGTGTAAAAAACAGCCATAAATGACTTTTTTTCAGTGACGTTGTAAGACTGGTCACTAAACAAACAGTTGTAAGTCAAGGACTACCTTAATTATTATTTTTTTCTGTGTTTGCTCCCTGCAGCAAGGACTCGCTTCTTCCTGTCGGTGAGATTCAGCACGCAGTTAAACATCACGGATCCTTCCGTCACTCTTGCAGTGCGAAAGTGGGTAAGGCTTCACAACACACCTGGAAAAATGTCCGTAGAGATTCTCAGTCATGGTTGTCCCAAAGGTGCCTTTTCAGGAGGCAACTGGACTTTCTAGTTTTTCTTTTGAAGACATTTCGCTTCTCCTCCAAGACGCTTCTTCAGTTCTGACTGGATGGTGGGGAAGGGGAGGATTTATATCCTTTGCAGACAGCTGGTCATTTGCAACCTTTTAGAGGGTCGTTGACGCCACTTGGAGGTTTTATCTGTGTCCTCAGGGGTCACCTGAGTGGTGCAAATGGTTCCTGTAGTCTGCAATTTTGTTTCCTCTGCAAATCCATCCCTCCTCCCACCCTAATCCAAGCGTCTTCATCCCAAATTGTACAGCTAAAAAATCCGTAGAGATTCTCCATCATCCAGGTCACGGTTGTCCCAAAAGTGCTTTTTCAGGAGACCTCTGCACTTCTTCGTTTTTTTTCTTTGAAGACGTTTCGCTTCTCATCCAAAAAGCTTCTTCAGCTCTGACTGGATGGTGGGCAATGGAAGATTTTACACTCCTTGCAGACAGCTGGTCATTTGCCTCCTTTTAGAGGGTCATTGAAGCATTTTTCAGAGAAAATTTTCCAGAGGAAAAAAGAAAGAAAAAAATTGCAGACCAAAGGAACCATTTGCACCACTCAGGTGACCCTGAGGACACAGAGAAACCTCCAAGTGGCCTTAATGACCCTCTAAAAGGATGCAAATGACCAGCTGTCTGCAAGGAGGATCAATCCTTCCCTTCCCCACCATCCACTCAGAGCTGGAGAAGCTTCTAGGATGAGAAGTGAAATGTCTTCAAAAAGAAAAACAAAGAAGTCCAGTTGCAGAAAAAAAGAAAGAAAGAAAATAAGAAAGAAAGAAAAAGAAAGAAAGAAGGAAAATAAGAAAGAAAGAAAGAAAGAAGGAAAATAAGAAAGAAAAAAGAAAATAAGAAAGAAAGAAAGGAAGGAAGAAAAAGAAAGGAAGGAAGAAAAAGAAAGGAAGAATGAAAAAAGAAAGGAAGAAAGAAAAAAGAAAATAAGAAAGAAAAAGAAAGGAGGAAAGAAAGAAGGATAGAAAGAAAGAAAGAAAGAAAGAAAGAAAGAAAGAAAGAAAGAAAGAAAGAAAAAAGAAAAAAAGGGGAAACATTTCTGTCCGGGTTTTCCAAGTAAACCCCTATAAGGTAGTCCTCCACTTACAACAGTTCATTTAGTGACTGTTCAAAGTTACAACAGCACTGAAAAAAGGGACTTATGACCATTTTTCACACTTATGACCATTGCTGCATCCTTGTGGTCACTTGATCAAAATTCAGATGCTTGGCAACTGGCTCATACTTATGACGGTTGCAGCATCCCGGGATTGGGCGATCCCCTTTTGTGACCTTCTGACAAGCAAAATCGATGGGGAAGCCAGATTCGCTTAACAACCGGGTGACTAACTGATCCACTGCAGTGATTCACTTAATAACCGGGGCAAGAAAGGTTGTAAAATGGGCCAAAACTCACTTAATGGTATAAATTTTGGCCTTAGCTGTGGTCGTAAGTTGAGGTCTGCCTGTAAAAGCAAGAACACCTCTGATGATGGAGCACCCACTATTTCTGGTGGCAAGCTGTTCCACTGGTTAATTATTCTCGCTTTCAGAAAATGCCTCCTTAGTTCCAGCTTGCTTCTCTCCTTGGTTCATTTCCATCCCATTATTCCTTGTCTGGCCTTTAGATGCTTTAGAGAATAGATACAGATAGATACAGATACAGATTAATAAAGTTGGAAGGGACCTTGGAGGTCATCTAGTCCAACCCCCTGCCCCAGCAAAAGACCCTACCCCATTTCTGACAGGTGGCAGTCCAGTCTCTTCTTGAAAGCTTCCAGGGATGAAGCTCCTACAACTGCTGAAGGCAACTTCTCTTCCATGGGTTGATTGCTCTCCCTGTCAGAAAAATTTCTCCTTATTTCCAGGTTGAATCTCTCCTTGGTCAGTTTCCATCCATTATTCCTTGTCCGGCCTTCGGGTGCTTTGGAAAACAGCTTGACCCCCTCCTCTCTGTGGCAGCCCTTCCCTCAAATATTGGAAGATGCTCTCATGTCTCCCCTGGTCCTTCTCTTCCCTAGACTAGCCATGCCCAGTTCCTGCAACCATTTATTGTATGTTTTGGTCTCCAGCTTCCTAATCATATTCAGATTAATAGAGTTGGAAGGGTCCTTATAGGTCATCTAGTCCAACCCCTGCCCAAGCAGAAGACCCTACCCCATTTCTGAGAGATGACAGTCCAATCTCTTCTTGGAAGCTTCCATGGATGAAGCTCCCACAACTTCTGAAGGCAACATCTGTTCCATGGATTGATTGTTCTCCCTGTCAGGAAATTTCTCCTTATTTCCAGGTTGAATTTCTCCTTGGTCAGTTTCCATCCATTATTCCTTCTCTGCCCTTCGGGTGCCTTGGAAAATAGCTTGATCCTCTTCCTCCTCTCTGTGGCAGCCCCTCAAATATTGGAAGATGCTCTCCTGTCTCCCCTGGTCCTTCTCTTCCCTAGGCTAGCCATGTCTCTCTTTTTTCTTTTTTCATTATTTTTCCTTCCTTTCTTCCTTCCATCCCTCTCTGCCTTCCTCTTTCTTTCTTTTTCTTTCTCTTCCCTAGACTAGCCCTGCCCAGTTCCTGCAACCGTTCTTTATACAGTTTAGCCATTTGAGCATCATGGAGCATCAATCTCACATAAAAATATCATGTTGCTCTTTCTTCTTTTTTCCCTTCCAGCTTGATGAGGAACTGCAGTCAAGATTTCCTGTTGGCAGCTTCAACCTGGCCTGGATTGGCTAGCAAAGACGTTGCAAAAGAACAATGCTCAGAAAGCTACCAGTTGGTGACGCTTTTGGATCAATGCACCGTAATAACATACATAATCATGGATATTCAGCTTTTTTTTCAATCTTATTTTTCATGGCGGCCGATTCCAAGACTCCACAAATGCTCTGTTCAAATTGCGTGAAAACTCAAGGGTCAAATTCTCCCTTGTGGTGCGAAACGTACAAAATCAACAGGTTGGCTGCATTCACACAACACCCAGCCCTTCAGACTGTCTCTGCATAACTTGCTAAGCGAGGTTAGCTCCTCTCTGTCTTAAATTCCTTTTATGGGCTGAGCAACCTGGACAGAAAATCCAGCCGGTCGGGTAAGATTACAGCTTAATATGTTGAATAAATAAATAGCCGAATGTTATAACCGTCTCAGGAATTTAGTGTGAATGCAACTTGGGTGCGTTTCCTGCCTCAAAGGAGTTGGAAATAATAGTTGTAGTTACACCCTTGTGTTGAGCTTAAGTAAACTCTAGACGTGATGGCAAACCTATGACACGTGTGTCCAAAGTGGCACACAAAGCCATGTCACCCAGCAGGTGCAAACTTGCCTTTTTGTCTTCCGGGTTTCTGCCACGCATATGCGCATGGCCATCAGTCCTTCCTGTGCGCGGCAGTGCCAAAAACCGCTGTGCACATGCACGCCAGCCTGCTGATTGTCAGGTGCGCAAGCGTGCCAGAATCCGGACGTTTGACTTTTCCGGACCGCGGCAGTGCTGAAAACCAGCCTGTGCATGCACACCAGGTAGCTGATTGTCAAGCACGCATGCACACTAGAACCTGGCAGTTCGGCTTTTCCGGAGCGTAGCCCTGATGAGCGCGAGCGCGCATCATGTTTTTGCGCAACCTTCGTCATTACTGAACTATACCTTTGATTCAGTGGTGGGTTTCAAAATTTTTTAGAACCTCTTCTGTAGGTGTGGGCTGCTTTGTGGGAGTGGCTTGCCAGCCATGTGACCGGGTGGGAGTGGCTTGCCAGCCATGTGACTGGGTAGGAGTGGCTTGGCAGCCATGTGACTGGGTGGGCGTGGCCAACTTGTAAAATGTGGTGAAACTCACTTAACAACGCTCTTGCTTAGCAACCAAAATGTTGGCTCAGGAACTCTGGCATTTGAAGCATGCAAGTCTTAAAGCTGTCAGGTTACAAGACCCTTGCACCCCTAACCCTTTAGAAAAAAACCCCAGGGGTGTTCAAACTTGAGAGCTTTAAGACTTGTGGACTTCAACTCCCAGAATTCCTCCTGCAGTCATGTTGGCTCAGGAACTCTGGCATTGAAGTGTGCAAGTCTTAAAGCTGTCAAGTTACAAGACCCTTGCACCCCTAACCCTTTAAGGAAAAAACCCCCAGGGGTGTTCAAACTTGAGAGCTTTAAGACTTGTGGACTTCAACTCCCAGAATTCCTCTTCTCTTTCTTCATCTTGATGTGCGGATGGGCGGGGGGAGGGAGCTGGAACCGGTTCTAAACGGCACTGTAGATTCGTGGAACCTCTTCTATAGAAATGGTTAGAACTGGCAGGAACCCACTCCTGGTTTGATTGCCAAAAAGAGTCAGACAACTAGGCAAAACAAATTGTTCTCTATTCCAGCAACTAAATTCAACTGCTCTAATCCATTTTAGAAAAGGCAATAGAGATATTCCTTGACTTACAGCCATTCCATTTAGTGACGGAAGTTACAACAGCATGGAAAAAAAAGAGAGATTTATGTCTGTTTTTCACACTTAGGACGGCTGCAGCATCCCTATGTCACCTGATCAAAATTTGGACACTTGGCAATTGGCTCATGTTTATGACCGTTGCAGTGTCCTTCTGTGGCCGAAAATCTTTCAGGTTCCAGGCCCGAGTCGGAAGGAGGGGGCGGTGTCAAGTGAGGGATTAGCCTGGAATCCTTATGTACACACAAGAGGCAAAGATCTGATGCTGACACAAACACACCTGAATCCCTTTGTGCCTTTTGTGGTCTTTCCCAGGCAAAAGCTGTCAGGTTGGGAAGATCCCTGTATTATAGGTAGTTCTCGATTTACAACAGTTCATTTAGCGACCGTGTGAAGTTACCACAGCCCAGAGAAAGTGATTTATGACCAGTTTTCAGATTGCAAAGGGTTCCCTGCCTAGGCAGGGGGTTAGACTAGAAGACCTCCAAGGTCCCTTCCAACTCTACTATTGTATTATTGTATTATTGCAGCATCCCCCAAGGTCACCTGATCAAAATTCAGATTGCTTGGCAACTGGTTCATCTTTATGACGGTCACCGTGTCCCCGGGATCACGTGATCCCCTTTCGCGACCGTCCGACCAGCAGTCAATGGGGAAACTCGATTCGCTCAACAACTATGTTACTAATATAGCAACGGCAGGTGATTCACGTAACAATTGTGGCAAAAAAGATCGTAAAACTGGGCAAAACTCACTTAACAACGGTCTTGCTTAGCAACCGAAATGTTGGGCTCAGTTGTGGTCGTAAGTTGAGGACTACCTGTATTTTTTGCAGCAAGACTATTATCTACACCAAAGTGGAATGGCCTTGAGACGGCCTACAACGGAGGAATGGAAGTCAAGAATGATGGAAGATGGCAGAGACGACTAAACCAGCTTCCTCGATTAGAAAAGGGGCTACGCCTGCGAGGTTAATGCCTGAGTGGAAACCCCTTGGGGGCTTCTTGCATAAAACAAACAAAAAAATACTCGTGATTTGTGGTTTGGATGATTAGAAGAAATGATAAAGGGGGGAAAAGTGATCTTTTTGTAATCGGTTAATATCGTTAATGTATTTATATTTGGATTTCTTTGCAGAAGGAATTGGAAGCTTGTTTTTCTATTTATTTTTTCTCCTTTCTTTTTTCTCTCTTTTCTTCCTTTCTTTTTCTTTCCTTTTTTCCTCTCCTCTCCTTTCCTTATTTCCTTCTCCTTCCTTTTTTCTTTCCTTTCGTTTCCTCTCCTCTCTCCTTTCTCCATTCTCCTTTCCTTTCTCCTTTCCTTTCCTTTCCCCTCCTCTCCCTCTCCTCTCCTTTCCTTTCTCCTTTCCTTTCCTCTCTCCTGTCTCCTTTCTCCTTTCCTTTCTTTTCATTTCCTTTCCTTCTCTCTCCTTTCTCTCTTTTCCTTTCCTTTCCCCTCCTCTCCTCTCTCCTCTTTCCTCTCTCCTTTCTCCTTTCCTTTCTTTTCATTTCCTTTCCTTCTCTCTCCTTTCTCCTTTCTTTTCCTTTCCCCTCCTCTCCCTCTCCTCTCCTTTCCTTTCTCCTTTCCTTTCCTCTCCTCTCCTCTCTCCTCTCTCCTTTCTCCATTCTCCTTTCCTTTCTCCTTTCCTTTCCTCTCTCCTTTCTCCTTTCCTTTCTTTTCCTTTTCCCTCCTCTCCCTCTCCTCTCCTTTCCTTTCTCCTTTCCTTTCCTTTCTCTTCCTCCTCCTCTCTCTTTTGGGTTAGTTTCCATGGATTTTTTGGTAAAACCTTTAATAAAATGTACTAAAACAAAAAGAAAATCAATATTTCAATTAATCAAAAAATAAAGCAAAACGTTCTTAGTACAGATTGTATTCGACATACAGCCATTCATTTAATGACTGCTCAAAGTTACAACAGGGATGAAAAACCTGACTCACAACCTGTCCTCACACTGTCACAGAGTCCCTGCAGCTCCCTGATGAAAATTTGGATGCTTTACCAACCGACGTGTATTGACAACTCTTGTGTTCCCCAGTTGCCACCTTCCCAGCTGTCTTCCAAAGGTGGATTTGCTTAAGGACCGCATGATTCACTTAACAACTGCAGTGATCCACTCAGCAACTGTGGCAGGAAGGTCATAAAATTGGGCGAGACTCCCTTAACAACCCTCTTGTTTTGCAATGCAAGTTTTGATCCCAATTGTGTTTCCAAGTCTGTGTGAGACAACATGGTTTGATATTACTCTCTTACCTTCTAGCCACAACTGTGCAAATGTTGAGCGTGCAGATAGACCGGCTTTCCTCAATCTAGCAGTAACGTTTGGCACTTAGGCTCATATCCCACTTCACACTGCTTCACAGCCCTCTCTGAGCAGTTTGCAGAGTCAGCCTCTTGCCCCCCAACAATCCTGGTCCTCAATTTACTGACCTCGGAAGGACGGAAGGCTGAGTCAAACTTCAGCTGGTCAGGATCGAGCTCCTGGCAGTGGACAGAGTTTGCATGCAATACTGAATTCTAACCACTGTGCCACCACAAGAGGGAGGGAGGGAGGGAAGAAGGAAGGAAGGAAGGAAGGAAGGAAGGAAGGAAGGAAGGAAGGAAGGAAGGAAGGAAGGAAGGAAGGAACAACTGCATTCAGTTCTGGTCGCCACGATGTAAAAAAGATGTGGAGACTCTAGAGAGTGCGCAGAGAAGAGCAACAAAGAGGATTAGGGGACTGGAAGCTAAAACATAAGAAGAACGGTTGCAGGAACTGGGTATGTCTAGCTTAAGAGAAAGAAGGACTAGGGGAGACATGATAGCAGTGTTTCAATATCTCAGGGGTTGCCACAAAGAAGAGGGAGTCAAGCTATTCTCCAAGGCACCTGAGGGTAGAACAAGAAGCAATGGGTGGAAACTAATCAAGCAGAGAAGCAACTTAGAACTGAGGAGAAATTTCCTGACAGTGAGAAAAAAATTCATCAGTGGAACAGAAGTTGCCTCCGGAAGTTGTGAATGTCCCAACACTGGAAGTCTTTAAGAAGATGTTGGATAGCCATTTGTCTGAAACGGTATAGGGTTTCCTGCCTAGGCAGGGGGTTGGACTAGAAGACCTCCAAGGTCCCTTCCAACTCTACTATTGTATTGTATTGTATTGTAAGGAAGGAAGGAAGGAAGGAAGAGCAATAGCGCTTAGACCAGTGGTTCTCAATCTTCCTAATGCCACGACCCTTTAATACAGTTCCTCATGTTGTGGTGAGCCCCAACCATAAAATTATTGTATGTTTTCCGTATTTTTTTGAAAATATGTATTTTCCAATGGTCTTAGGCGACCCTTGTGAAAGGGTCACTTGGCCCCCCCAAAAGGGGTCCCGACCCACAGGTTGAGAACCACTGACTTAGACTTCTATACCACTTCACAGTGCTTTCCAGCCGTCTCTAAGCAGTTTGCAGAGTCAGCCTCTTGCCCCCCAACAATCCGGCTCCTCAATTTACTGACTTCGGAAGGATGGAAGGCTGAGTCAACCTTAAATCAGTAAGGATCGAACCCCAGACTGTGGGCAGAATTAGTCTGCAATGCTGCATCCTAACCATTGGGTGGGTACGTAGGTAGGGAAGGTAGGTAGGTGGGTAGGTAGGGAAGGAAGGAAGGAAGGAAGGAAGGAAGGAAGGAAGGAAGGAAGGAAGGAAGGAAGGAAGGAAGGAAGGAAGGAAGGAAGGAAGGCAATAGCTTCACTGCTTCACAGTGTTTTATAGTCCGCTCTTAATGGTTTAGAGCCTCTTGCCCCCAACAATCTGGATATCATAACACTGACCTGGGAAGGATGAAAGGATGAGTCAACTTGAGCCGGTTAAGTTTGAACCCCTAGTAGTTGGCAGAGTTTGCCTGCAATACTACATTCTAAGCCCTGTGCCAACACGAATCTAACGTATGTGGAAGTAGGAATGCCATGATAGCAGTCTTCCAATATTTGAGGGGCTGCCACAAAGAGGAGGGGGCTCAAACTATTCTCCAAAGCCCCTGAAGGCAGGACAAGAAGCAACAGATGGAAACTACCTAGAATTAAGGAGAAACTTCCTGACAGTTAGAACAACTAACCAGTGGAATAGCTTGCCACCAGAAGTTGTGAATGCCCCAACACTGGAAGTCTTTAAGAAGATGTTGGATAACCATTTGTCTGAGGTGGTATAGGGTTTCCTGCCTAGGCAGGGGGTTGGACTAGAAGACCTCCAAGGTCTCTTCCAACTCTGTGGTTCTGTAAATCCTGGAAAGAACTGGAATTTCTGCAGATTGTTCACTAGGCTGATTTGACTCTGCTTTGGAACCCCCCCCCCAAAAGGAGAATTATAGAGCGAATGGTGGACCCCGAGTCCTACAGAATTGGTACCCGAGAATCCACAAACGAATTTGGAATTAACAAGAAGATTAATTTGAAAGGGGGGGGGGGAAATCATGCATGGTGGCTTTTGTTCTTTGACATCTGTCCTGGGGGCTATTAAAGAACTTGCGTCCTCTTTTGCAACTATCGTCGTTTCTTTTCCAAACCCAAATGAAAATATTTCAGCACCTCAGGCAATTGGTGTCCAACTAAACGGATCATCGGTTTGGCCAACGCTGTGAAGCGACGCAGAAGGTTCAGGTCATTAATTTGAAAAGCGTTTGGAGGGCTGGAAGGAAAAGTTCCCCTCCTAAGCCAGGTTATGTAACCTGCTGGTCACCTATTAACTCTTCAATCAGTTTGGCCAAATCTGGAAAACAAATGGCCAAAGGCCAGCCCTTTGGTGGAAGGGTCACCTTGAGAGGTAGGCACTTTTCTGGTTCTGCTTCCAAATCGTGACCACGATTCCTTGTTACGAGATAGGCAACAGATGAATAAAATAAAAATTCACCAAGAAATCTAAGCAAATGATTCTCAACTGAAGCCTCTTTCTGTCAAACGTTTGGGAAGGAGAAGCAAAGATTCCCGACGCACAACCGTTGATTTTCATCATGTCTCACTGATCCATAGCTAATAAATTTTGGACATCTTAGCAATCATTTCTCCCCAAAACTATGGCGAGCTTCCATTTCATTTTTAATGAGTTTAAAAAAATAATAATAGCAAAAACAGGATAGCAGTCTTCCAATATCTCAGGGGTTGCCACAAAGAAGAGGGAGTCAAACTATTCTCCAAGGCACCTGAGGGTAGAACAAGAAGCAATGGGTGGAAACTAATCAAGGAGAGAAGCAACTTAGAACTGAGGAGGAATTTCCTGACAGTTAGAACAATTAATCAGTGGAATTTACATGCCTCCAGAAGTTGTGAATGCTCCAACACTGGAAGTCTTTAAGAAGATGTTGGATAGCCATTTGTCTGAAACAGTATAGGGTTTCCTGCCTAGGCAGGGGGTTGGACTAGAAGACCTCCAAGGTCCCTTCCAACTCTGCTATTGTATTGTATTGTATTGTATTGTATTGTATTGTATTGTATTGTATTGTATTGTATTGTATTGTATTGTATTGTAATAATAATCCAAAACCACATTGCAGTTTAAGAGATGTGGACTTCCAATTCCTAGAACTCCCCTGCCAGCATAGGGAATTATCAGTGCTAGAAGGGTGGGAGGTTGGAGGAGGGGGAGGAGGAGGAGGAGGAGGAGGAGGAGGAGGAGGAGGAGGAGGAGGAGGAGGAGGAGGAGGAGGAGGAGGAGGAGGAGAAGAATGATTTTGGGGTCCTTGATGGTCTCTGAGCTTGGTGGTTTTTTTGTAGACATTTCATGACCCAAGTAAGTAACATCATCAGTGGTGGAAGGGAGTGGGGTTTGTGGAGAGGAGGAGATGGAGGAGGAAGTGGAGGAGGAGCAGGAGGAGGAAGAGGAGAAAGGAGGAGGACTGCGGCGTTCTCGGTGCTCTCTGAGTTTGGTTGTTTTCTTGCAGACGTTTCATGGCCCAACTAGCGAATATTATCAGTGCTAAAAGGCATAGGGATTTGTGGAGAAGAGGAGGAGGTAGAAGGACTTTGGGGTCCTTGGTGCTCTCTGAGCTTGGTGGGTTTCTTTTGGTAGACATTTCATGACCCAACTAGGTAACATCATCAGTGCTAGAAGGGAATTTGCAGGAGTTAAGTGAATCTGCCTTCCCCCTGGACTTCGCTTTTCAGAAGGTCGCAAAAAGGGAATCACTTCACCCCGGGACACTGCAACCGTCATAAATATGAGCCAGTTGCCAAGTGTCTTGAATTTTGATCTTGTGACTAAGGGGATGCTGCCACTGTCATAAGTGTGACCAACGGCCATACACCACTTTTTCAGCGCTGTAACTTCAAACGGCCACTAAACAAATTGTTGTATTTCAAGGACTACAAGTCCTAGCCATGAATATAAAGGGGCAATTCCCCACCCCCCAATCCACTCATCTTTCAGACTTCTAAGCAGATTCTCGCACTCATTCTGGAAAATTCCATGCTCCCAATAAACGAACTCGTAATTTATGAGTCCCCGTGAAGAATAACTCTGGAATTCACGCAGGGGGTACAAAGACTCCCGTAATCGCCTTTCATATTTTAAAATAACTTGTGAGATCCTTACGATATCGGCAAGATGCGATGACGTCTATCGCCACATCCCATTCCCGAGGTGCATAGGTTATCATCCATGCTCCTTTTCATTGGCTGGTGCCCCAATGTCCTTCTCTGACTCATCGGGCCAAGAATATGTGGCAGGTGATGTAGAGAGCCCTCAGGGATTCATGGTCTGGGACCTCATCAGCAGGTTTAATGGACTGGAACAGAATTAGCATTTTTATGCCCCGGAGGGAGCATCGCTCTGCGCCTACCAAGGATGTTTGAGTGGGTGGCTCACTTAAGCAGACCAGGTGACTTCTTCGAAAACTAAGCCATTGAGAAGGCTCTGGGAACAGGTAGCCCTCAACTTTTGACTGTGATGGGGGGGCGGGAATCAGAATTTCCACTGCTCGAATTTCCACACACAGATTTTAAACCTGAATTGTTTTTATTAGATATCGTATCAGAAAAACTGGACCAGAAAAGCATGTCTTTAATATTGCATGTCTTAACAGCAGCAAGGAATAGAGAAGAGAAGGGAAGGGAGGGGAAGGGAAGAGAAGAGAGAATGGAATGGAATGGACAGGAAGGGAAGAGAAGAGAAGAGAAGAGAAGAGAAGAGAAGAGAAGAGAAGAGAAGAGAAGAGAAGAGAAGAGAAGAGAAGAGAAGAGAAGAGAAGAGAAGAGAAGAGAAGAGAAGAGAATAAGAGAAGGGAAGGGAAGGGAAGAGAAGAGAGAAAAGAAAAGAGAAAAGAGAAGGGAAGAGAGAATGGAATGAAATGGATGGGAAGGAAAGAGAAGAGAGAATGGAATGGAAGAAGAGGAGAGGAGAAAAGAGAGAATGGAAGGGAAGGGAAGGGAAGAGAGAATGGAATGGAATGGAATGGACAGGAAGGGAAAAGAAGAGAAGAGAAGAGAAGAGAAGAGAAGGGAAGGGAAGGGAAGAGAAGAGAAGAGAGAAAAGAGAAGAGAAGAGAAAAGAGAAGAGAGAATGGAATGAAATGGATGGGAAGGAAAGAGAAGAGAGAATGGAATGGAAGAAGAGAAGAGAAGAGAAGAGAAGAGAAGAGAAGAGAAGAGAAGAGAAGAGAAGAGAAGAGAAGAGAAGAGAAGAGAGAATAGAATGGAAGAAGAGAGGAGAAGAGAAGAGAGAATGGAATGGAAGAAGAGAAGAGGAGAGGAGAGAAGAGAGAATGGAATGGAAGGGAAGGGAAAAGAAGAGAAGAGAAGAGAGAATGGAGTGCAATGGAAGGGAAGAGAAGAGAATAACAGAGTTGGAAGGTCTTCTTGGAGGTCTTCTAGTCCAACCCCTTGCTTGGGCAGGAAACCCTACACCACTTCAGACAAATGGCTATCCAACATCCTCTTTAAAACTTCCAGTGTTGGAGCATTCACAACTTCTGGAGGAAAGTTGCTCCACTGATTGATTGTTCTATTTTTGCACAATACTGGAAAAATGAAGATATACCGCGAGATGAAGGGATAATCAAGAAGATGCAGAAATGGATAGATTGACATTGAAAATTAAGCAGAAAGAGGATGTAGAATATTATCAAACATGGAATTCATTTTACCAATGGTTGAAAAAATGCGGTGGAGAGTTTAAAAATATAATCAATATTGTCAAGCAAATTAAATACCCAGACCACATGATGTTTATAAAGCACTAAGAAATGTATTTAATGGAAAATCAATTTTTTTAAAAAAAGAATTTCCACTGCTAAGCAAGATGGAGGTTAAATGACCGATGTTATAACCTTTCAGTTTCAGAAAATCGTGACTGTCAATAAATGGATCACAGGGTCGTTAAGTGAATCTGGATCCCCCATTGGCATGACCGATCAGAAGCCAGTACAGAAGAGGGCAAATTAGCATGGTGTAGGATCCTGCAATCCATTGTATGCTGGTTGGGAATCTAGTTTCCCCATTGCCGTTGCTGGTCAGAAGGTCGCAAAAGGGGACACTACACCCGTCATAAGTATGAGTCCATTGCTGAGTGTCTGAATTTTGATCGCGTGGCCACGGAGAACCTGCAACGGTTATAAGTATGAGAAACGGTCACAAGACCATTTTTTCAGTGCCGTTTTAACTTTGCTCTTTAAACAGAGAGTTGTATTTGTTAAAAATAACATCTGCAGTCCAACGTTTTTCAGGATGCGGCCGGAAGCTTTGATCCCTGGGAAGTATCATTAATATAAGTTCGTTTATTCGTATTTAGGGGCAAGAAAAGGGAAGGTCCAATCCACCGGATTCTCTGACATTTGATATCATCCTCTCGTTTTAATGACCCCATAATGCCTTGTGGGGTGGAGTCTGGGCAATGAATGGAGCTGTGGGTTTTCTGGCCGGATGCCCTTCCCTGTCGCTGGTGTGGAGTTTTGTTCGGCAGATATATTGTCATCCTGCCCAGAGAGAGAAATATCTGCCTCTAAATAGGATCAAAGTTCACAGCTCCACCTCTAGGTCGCTAAGGGAATCTGGCTTCCCCGTTGACTTGGCTCGTCAGAAGGCGGCATAAATATGAACCACTTGTCCAGCATCCAAATGTAAATCACATGACTACAGGGATGTGAAGTGTGAAAAATGGTCCCTTTTTCTGGTGCTGTTGTAACTTTGGTCAACTGTTGAACTGTTGTAAGTCAAGGACTACCGGTTTACAATTTTACTGTAGACCGTGTTACACAGGGGTGTCAAACCCAAGGCCCGCGAGGCTGTCAGATTCGGACGCGCTGGGCCGTTCTTGTCTATGAAGCGTGGAGAGGAAACATGCCAGCAGTTTGGAGAGTGGAGTCAAGCTGGCCATGCCCACCCCATTGACCACACCCACCTGGTCGGCCATGCCCGCCTAGCCCCTCCCCCCCAGCTCAAACACAGCCCTGATGCATCCCTCAATGAAATTGAGTTTGACACCCCTGGTGTAACAGTAGTGCGAGATGATTTAATAGATGTGGGAATGCAGTGAACATAATATATCTTAACTTCAGATCAAAATCCAGATTCTTAGCAACTGTCTCATATTTATGACGGTTGCAGTGTGTCCCAGAATCACATGATCCCCTGTTGCAAACTTCTGGATGAGCAGTCTATGGGGGAAGCCAGATTCACTTAACAACCGTGTCACTAACTTAACAACGGCAACCCTTCACTTAACAACGGTGGCAATAAAAGTTGTAACTGGGGCAAAACTCCCTTAACAAAATAAATTCTGCTGCACTAGGGACCTTCTACCCTATGTGGTGGGAGTGCACGAAAGCGAGGGCTTTTTGGCACCAGGTAAGAAAGTATTTGGAAGAGATGCTAAATCAAAGAATGGAGTTGAGGCCAGAATTATTTCTACTAGGGATCACAAAAGAAAAACATGGCAAATATGGACTATATTTAATGCTGCATGTTTTAATGGTGGCAAGACTGGGTTTTGCACAAAAATGGAAAAATAAGGAGACTTCCTCAGAACAAGAAATAATAAATAAGATACTGACTTGCGCAGAGATGGACAGACTGACTCTAGAACTCAAAGACAGGAGAGAGACGGAATATCACGAAATCTGGGACAAATGGTACCGATGGAAAAGGCCGGGACAGAAAAACACAGACAAGTTAAGAATTGGAAAATATGGTATTAAGAAGGCGTGATAGGTAGGAATTGGGTATGTATTTGAATAGTTAGTAATTATATAAAAGAAAGGATCAATGGACAAGTAATCTGATTGACTGCATACAACTATGTAATGGATATAAAATGTAGTTGTCGTAAGATCTAATCACTATATGGAAACTTTTATGCCAGAAATGTCGCACTATGTCCAATGTTTTTAATGGTTGTCTAATAAAAAACTTTTAATTAAAAAAAAACAACAAAATAAATTCTGGACTCAGTTGTGATGGTACGTTGAGGACTACCTGTATAGGATTTCCTGCTTGAGCAGGGGGTTGGACTAGAAGACCTCCAAGGTCCCTTCCAATTCTGTTATTCAGTTATTTCAGTGTTTCTCAAACTTGGCGACTTTAAGTCCTGTGGACTTCAACTCCCAGAATTCCCCAGCCAGCTATGCTGGCTGGGGGATTCTGGGAGTTGAAGTCCACAGGACTTAAAGTTGCCAAGTTTGAGAAACACTGAGTTATTTGGTTAGTTAGAAAGCACCTTTGTTTAACCTTAGTTCTTCTCAGCCCTCCGGTTGTAACTAGAGAATTGGAGGAAGGGGGGGGCGTGGCTATGGGCACAGCCCCCTTCTCACCTCTTATAAGGAGCCACAGGTCTCACAGGACAGTCTACTTGGTCCTATTGAAGGACTTTAGACACCCTGTGGTCTTCTCCAGCAAAGTCAACCGGCCGGTCCATGGGAAGCCCGAAGGAGCTGCTGCGGAGGCCTCTAGTCGGGTTCTGGGCATGGCTTTTGTGCGGTGAGTTGGCATCGGCACCGTTCACAGATGGAGGTGGGCATGTTCAGCCCTGGGGGGGTTTAATTAAAGATGCAATCGAGGGAGAAGGAAGGGCTGGAAGGTGGATAGTAGACAAGGAGAACTTTGCAAATCTGAATAGCGGAATGCTGTAACATATAGTTGGAAGGGTCCTTGGAAGTTGGAATCCTGCATTCAGTTCTGGTCGCCACGATGTAAAAAAAGATGTGGAAACTCTAGAAAGAGTGCAGAGAAGAGCAACAAAGAGGATTAGGGGACTGGAGACTAAAACATATGAAGAACGGTTGCAGGAACTGGGTATGTCTAGTTTAATAGAAAGAAGGACCAGGGGAGACATGATAGCATTGTTCCAATATCTCAGGGGTTGCCACAAAGAAGAGGGAGTCAAACTATTCTCCAAAGCTCCTGAGGGTAGAACAAGAAGCAATGGGTGGAAACTAATCAAGGAGAGAAGCAACTTAGAACTGAGGAGAAACTTCCTGACAGTTAGAACACTTAATCAGTGGAACAGAAGTTGCCTCCAGAAGTTGTGAATGCCCCAAAACTGGAAGTCTTTAAGAAGATGTTGGATAGCCATTTGTCTGAAACGGTATAGGGTTTCCTGCCTAGGCAGGGGGTTGGACTAGAAGACCTCCAAGGTCCCTTCCAACTCTGCTATTGTATTGTATTATATTGTATTGTATTGTAAGTTTCAATCAGACCAGAGCTGGAAGGGACCTTGGAGGTCTTCTAGTCCAACCCCCTGCTCAAGCAGGAGACTCTCTACCATTTCAGACAGGTGGCTGTCCAATCTCCTCTTAACTTACACCTCCAGTGATGGAGCACCCACAATTTCTGGTGGCAAGCAGTTCCGATGGATACTGTAATTGTCCTCACTGTCAGGAAGTTTCTCCTTAATTCCAGGTTGCTTCTCTCCTTGAATAGTTTCCATCCGTTACTTCTTGTCTTGGTTTCTGGTGCTTTTTGGAAAATAGGTTGACCCTCCTCTCTTCTTTGGGGGAGCCCCTCAAATACTGGAAGACTGATATCACGTCCCCCCTTTTCTCTAGACTGGCTAAACCCAAATCCTGCAACCGTCCTTGGTATGTTTTAGTCTCCAAGCCTTTGATCATCTTAGCTGCTCTTCTCTGCACTTTTTCCAAAGTCTAAAAATCTTTTTGGTAGAGTAGTCACCAAAACTGGATGGAATATTCCCAAGTGTGGCGTTACTAAAGGCTTTATAAAGTGGTACTAATCCTTCATGTGATTTTGATTCTGTTTATACAGCCCAGGATGGTGTAAGCTTTTTCGGCTGCTGCCGCACATGGCTGGCTCATGTTTAAGGGGTCGTCCCCTAGGACTCCAAGGGCCCTCTCACCGTTACTGTTTAGGTCAGGGGTGTCCAAACTTGGGAACTTTAAGACTTGTGGACTTCAACTCCCAGAATTCCCCAGCCAGCATGGGAGTTGAAGTCCACAAGTCTTAAAGTTCCCAAGTTTGGACACCCCTGGTTTAGGTCTTCTAGTCCGACCCCCTGCTCTAGCAGGAGACCCTCTACTGTCTGGGTCAAATGGCAGTCCAGTCTCTTCTTAAAAATCTCCAGGGATGAGGCACCCACAACTTCTGGTGGCAAGCTGTTCCACTGGTTAATTGTCCTCTCTATCAGGAAATTTCTCCTCCGTTGGTTCTAATAACCACAAAATATACCCTGATGTGGTTCTAGGCAAGTTTTGACTCCAGGTTAATTAATTAGGGAAACGCAGAGTGAAGTTAGCATTTCAAATTTTGTTTGTCTGTGTTGTTTTACTTGACAATTACAAACAGTTTTGGCAAAAGATGCAGAAAAAAAAATGTTTTCCTGCAACTGGCATAAGAGCTCGGCTCACACAAAATGATTAAAACCAGGTTAGGGCAAGACTTGGTGACCACTTGCGTTGTGTGCTAAGCTTGGTTAGTAGTAACGTTGGTTAATCTTTTTTGTAGCTTAAGGTTTGTAGCTTAAGTATTAAGGCAAATCTTTATACATGAATGTTGGGATTAATTGTAGTAAATTGTAGTAGTCAATTAAGGACTACCTGTCCTTAAATTAAGCCCTTTACCTTAAATCCTTGACTTAAGATAAAGGTAAATGTTCCCCTCGCACATATGTGCTAGTCGTTCCTGACTCTAGGGGGGGCAGTGCTCATCTCTGTTTCAAAGCCGAAGAGCCAGCGCTGTCCGAAGACGTCTCCGTGGCCATGTGGCCGGCATGACTCAATGCCAAAGGCACACGGAACGCTGTTCCTTTCCCACCAAAGGTGGTACCTATTTTTCTACTTGCATTTTTTAATGTACTTTCGAACTGCTAGGTTGGCAGAAGCTGGGACAAGTAATGGGAGCTCACTCCGTTACGCGGCGCTCGGGGTTCGGACCGCTGACCTGCTGACTTTTCTGATCGACAAGCTCAGCGTCTGAGCCACTGAGCCACTGCGTCCCTATGTCCTTGACTTACAACCATTCATTTAGTGGCTGTTGGAAGTTACAACGACAGTGAAAAAAAGTTACTTACGACCGTTTTTCATACTTACGACCATTGCAGTATCCCCATGGTTACGTAATCAAAATTCAGATGCTTGGTTACAGGCATGTACTTATGACAGACACAGGGTCCCCTTTTGCGACCTTCTGAAAAGCGAAGTCAGTGGGGGAGCCGGATTCACTTAACAACCGTGTCGCTTAACAACTGCGGTGACTCACTTAAACAACTGTGGCCAAGAAAGGTTGTCAAATGTTGCAAAACTCATTTAACACGTGTCTCGCTTAGCAGCATAAATTTTGGGCTCGTTTGTGATCGTAAGTCGAGGACTTACCCGAACTGTAAATGTAGATCTGTAGAAATGTGCAATCTGGAGCATTCATGAGAAACCCATGTGCCACTTGTAGAATGTTTGAATAAACGCCCTAGACTGGACTACTGCAGTGTGCTTCTCGTGGAGCTGCCCTTGAAGGCCTCTCAGAAACTGCAAGGGCAGTGCTACAAAATGCAGCACTCTGTGTATGGACAGAGGAAGTAGATGAAGAGTCCATTTGGTCTAGAGGTGAAGGCACCAGGATAGAGCCCAGGAGACGGGGAGTTCTAGTCCCGTCTTAGGCACGAAAGCCAGTTGCGGCGACTTTGGGCCAATCACTAGGAGACTGGGAGTTCTAGTCCTGCCTTAGGCATGAAAATTGGCTGTGTGACTATGGGCCGACCCCCAGGAGACTGGGAGTTCTAGTCCCACTTTAGGCATGAAAGTTGGCGGTGTGACTATGGGCCGACCCCCAGGAGACTGGGAGTTCTAGTTCTACCTTAGTCGGGAAGGACACTAGGCAACTTTGGGCCAATCACCAGGAGATGGAGAGTTCTAGTCCTACCTTAGGCATGAAAACTGCCTGTGGACCAATCACACTTTCTCATTCCAGCCCACCTCACAGGGTTGCTGTTATGGGAAAAATAGGAGGAGAAAGGAGTAGTGAATTATTTATAAAAATAATAAGATAAAATGAATATATATGGTTGTAAATGAATATATATAGTTGCATATATATATATAATGTACGTCTTTGGTTGTTCGGGTTTTCTCCCTGCTTCCGGCACCAAGCCGGAAGCACCAAGCCAGAAGCACCAGCCTGAAGATGATGAATGAGACTTCATCGAAACGTCGTGAAGATACTTCCAATTCTACGCGGGAGAAAACCCGAACAACCAAAGACGTACATACAAACACCCACGAAAACCTCAGAAAACACACACACACACACACACACACACACACACACACACACACACACACACACACACACACACACATATATATATATATATATATATATATATATATATATATATATATATATATATATGTGTGTGTGTAAATTAATATGTATATAGTTGTAAATGTATACATATATATAGTTGTGTGTGTAATAAAATATTTCCTATTACGGGTTCTGCTTTGGCATCCACTAGGTTTCTGGGGGCAACTGTAAAAAAATTAGTTCTTTCAAAGGTTTACTTGGCCTGGATCCCCTTCCCGCCCTCCCCCCCCCCCCCGTTTCCTCCTCAGGGTAAAACTGGAGCCCCAGGTACCTGCGTGGGTGTTATTGGGAGCAGGAATCGGACCTGAGCAATGATTAGCAAAGGAGGTTTTATCTCGGAAGGAGATTTATTGATGGGAAATGCATGAAGGAGTTTGTACCCAGCACAATCCAGCCTGTCCGTGGGGGACTAGGCT
>NC_138551.1:3206346-3237363 GCF_964273705.1 Natrix helvetica | reverse complement strand
CCAAAATGGCACTTATGTCCAGTCTGGGGCAAAAATGTGACATAGTCAACAATGTATACCAAGCTGGCAGGAATAGCCAACACTCCAGAAGATAGGCTTAAGATACGGAAGGATCTTGACAAACTTGAACATTGGGCACTATCTAATAAAATGAAATTCAATGGTGAAAAGAGTAAGGTTCTACATTTAGGCAAGAAAAACGAAATGCACAGGTACAGAATAGGTGGTACCTTCCTCAACAGTAGTAACTGTGAGAGGGATCTTGGAGTCCTAGTGGACAACCATTTAAATAGGAGCCAGCCGTGTGCAGCAGCTGCCAAAAAAGCCAACACAGTTCTAGGCTGCATCAACAGAGGGAGAGAATCAAGATCACGTGAAGGGTTAATACCACTTTATAAGGCCTTGGTAAGGCCACACCTGGAATACGGCATTCAGTTTTGGTCACCACGATGTAAAAAAGATGTGGAGACTCTAGAAAGAATTCAGAGAAGAGCAACAAAGAGGATTAGGGGACTGGAGGCTAAAACATATGAAGAACGGTTGCAGGAACTGGGTATGTCTAGTTTAATAGAAAGAAGGACTAGGGGAGACATGATAGCAGTGTTCCAATATCTCAGGGGTTGCCACAAAGAAGAGGGAGTCAAACTATTTTCCAAGGCACCTGAGGACAGAACAAGAAGCAATGGGTGGAAACTAATCAAGGAGAGAAGCAACTTAGAACTGGGGAGAAATTTCCTGACAGTTAGAACAATTAATCAGTGGAACAGAAGTTGCCTCCAGAAGTTGTGAATGCCCCAACACTGGAAGTCTTTAAGAAGATGTTGGATAGCCATTTGCCTGAAACGGTATAGGGTTTCCTGCCTAGGGGGTTGGACTAGAAGGCCTCCAAGGCCCCTTCCAACTCTACTATTGTATTGTATTGTATTCACTTTAAACAGATGCAGTATTCCTTTAACAACTGCTGCAAAAGTTGCTGTGAAAACGTGGTCTGTTTTATGACCAAAACGACTTCTTATGGGCAGACTCCATTATGGTAATAACTCAAGGACTACCTGTAGTGTCCAATATGTCAGGGTTCCAAATAGCATCAAAAAATAAATCAGAGTCCAAGGCAAAATATTGCTCAAAGTTCCAATTTATTAAGAGAGCCCTGATGGCACATCTGGGAAAATCCGAATCTGAAAGCTTTCCGGTTTTCCCCTCCCAGTTGGAAGTTCAAGATCTTGCCCCCAGACCCACCAGTCCATCCCATGGTCCAATCTCCCACTGCCATGCTGGCAGTTCCACCCATCCAGTTCCGGTGAGGTGCAGAGGTGCAAAGACAAAGGATGACCTTGGCTTTCTAGAAAGAATGTTGTTATGGCTACATATCATCTAACTCCGTACAATCCCCCCTCCCATTTTCCCACCATAGAAAATGCAGAGCGGAATAACAGAAAGTTGACAGGCCAAAGAGCCCAAAGGAAAGATGGCTGCAGGCCTGACACACTCTTGAGACTAAACAAAGCAAGGACTTCGGGGGGATTAAAGGGGTCCTGAAAGTCAACTCGTTCTTGGAGTCATCCTTGGCTCCAAAATATAGGTAGTCCTCACTTTACGACCGCAATGGAGCCCAACATTTTTGTGGCTAAGTGAAACATTTGTTAAGTGAATTTTGCCCCATTTCACGACCTTTCTTGCCACAGTTGTTAAGTGAAGCACTGCAGGTGTTAAATTAGAAACACGGTTGTTAAGTGAATCTGGTTTTCCCATTGACTTTGCTCGTTGGAAGGTCGCAAAAGGGGGAATCACGCGACCCCGGGACACTGCAACCGTGGTAAATATGAGTCAGTTCCCGTCTCAATTTTGATCATGGGGATGCTGCAACGGTCGTAAGTGTGAACAACGGTCGTAAGTCCCTTTCTTCAGTGCTGTTGAAACTTCGAGCAGTCACTAAATGAACTGTTGTAAGTCAAGGACTACCTGGTAACATGTAGGTGAACTGATTAAATCATTTCTTGAGTCGACAGTCCAGCCTCTTCTTCGAACCCTCTAGAGATAGGGATCAAGTATCAAGTCCTCATTGACTTTACATTGACTGTACATTAATCAATTTATTTCAATAAATCGATATTGCGTTTGTTGCAAAAGTGTGACCCTCGCTTTGTCCACCCTTTGCAGGGATCGCGATGGGAGCAGCGCTTCCCACCCAAAATCCGGCCATCAAAGACGACTACTCCACGCCTGATTTTCCTTCCACGCTGATCTTCAACGATTATTTCAAGCCCACTCTGCCCACAACCATCGAGGAGGATCTGGACTTTCCAGCGGAAACCCCCTCCCCTTCCGAGACGAATGGGGAAACCCCTGAAGCTGTTGGAGAAGGAGAGGCGTCAAGTCCTGGAGAATCTCCCAAGTCTGGGTTGGCGTCCAACGAAGATGATTCTGGTCCTTTGACCAGCACGCCCAAGACCTTCAAAATCCCAGAAGATCTCAAGGAAACCCCGGAGGTCCCTTCGGTGGACAAGAATGTCTTGACTCAAGTTAACTCTTCAGACCAAACTTTGGGAAAAGAGACTCTTCAAGGAGACCCTGCCGTTGCGTCCCAGGAAGCGCCAAAGGAAACACCATCTCCAGATTTGGAAGCTGGACACGAAGCCACCGAGCTAATCACGGAGAGATATTCTGGCATAACAGATGGTCCCGTGACTGTTTTTGCAACCTTGGAGGAAGACCTCTCAGCATCTCCTTCTGGAGAAGAAATTTCCAGAGGAAGTCCTCCAGAAGGAGACAATCCGTTGGAGGACATTCCTGGAGAACCAAATCTGGATGAAGAATTGAAGCCCACCTCAACTTCATGGGAAGTAACTGAAGCTGCCCCTTTAGAGGCAGAGAAAGACAGCCCAGAACCATCCATGGATGAGAGTGGGACGTTAGGAGACCCCTCCTCAAATTCCGCAGTTCTTCCTAGCATCCCAGAAGACCTGGCTGACCAAGAAACAGGAGAGAACATAGATGCTGGAGAGCAACCTTCACTGTCTTCAGACGATAGTCCCGGGACGTCACAGCCTTCAACAGGGTTCCCTCCCATTTGGCCATCGCCCACCCATGAAAAATTTGGATCTCCAGGCACAAATGACTCCTACAAATCTCCTACTAATGTGGACTTTGGCTCTCCTGAAGGAAGAGGTGATACAGCTCTGATTCCATCTTCATCTGGCCCAGAGCTTAACCATGAAAGTCCCATCAACCTGCCCAGCGAAGAACCAGAAGACCTTGTAGATGCTGAAGTATCAAATTCCTCTTCTTCAGATAGAACAATGGATGCTCCATCTGACTCAGGGCCTCCTGGTGACACTCTCGTTAGGACATCACAACTGAATGCATCAGATATTCCTTGGATGGGACGTTCTGTAACTCCAGAAATACCTTCTCAGTTGCCTGAAGATGATGAGTTGGGGCCAACCTCCACAGTGAAAGAAGAAGAAGAAGACTTGGGAAACCCAAAGAGCAATGAAGGAACATCTTTGGTGTCACCACTTCCAGGACAAGAATCTGAGATACCTGATGAAAAAAGATCTGGAGATCTTCTCAGTGGCACAGCTTCCTCCTTGAACCCTGGGGTGGAAACAGCTAATTCGGAGTTAGAAGATAGTGAGGCAACTGCCACATCCAACAATGTTCCTGAGGATGAAATAAATCCCATCTCTTCAGATTCGGCTACTGTGTCCAAAAATGAATCAGGGGCTTTGTTTGATATGACGGCGAGTTCTCCTCCACCTGTGGACCACGAAGGAACTGACAAGGCTCAAGAACCAGTTGCAGAAACTCAGGGATCACCCACAGAAGCTTCAGCCCCTGCATCTACTGATGGATCATCTTCAGAGAAAGAAGGAAGTGAGGTCACACCCAGTGGATCGTCAGGAAATATTGGTTCCTCTTTGAAAACCATCCCAAGTGCTTCAGATGAGGTAGACACAGAAGCCAACAGTGAAGATGGCAGTGGGTCAGATCTCTCATCTCCTGATACAGAGCTTTCTCCAAGTTCTGGAACCCCACCACCTATGGGAAGATCAGGGACCTTGAGTGATCAACTGTCTCCACTTGTAGAGAATGCCCTAACATCTGGTTCCTCAGAAGGAGAACGTACTTTTCCTTCAACATCTCCCGATGAAGCACTTTCTGGACCTCTGATTTCAGAACCAGACACAACAGAACTTCCTTCCAATTTGTTACCTGGTTCTCAACTACCAAAAGAGAATGACATGGAAACAAGCTCAAGGAATGTAGAAGATTCTCCTCCTGCTCCTGTGGACAATGAAGGAGCTGCTAAGAATCAAGGGCCATATGCAGAAGCTTCAGCTCCTGGATCTACCAATGAACCATCTTCAGAGAGAGAAGGAAGTGAAATCTTGCCCAGTGGATCACCTGGAAATACGGGTCCTTCTGAAAACAGTGACACCATCCCAAGTGTTTCCCCAGATGAAGTAGACACACAAGGCAACAGTGAAGACCATGGCGTGTCAGATCTCCCACCTTCTGAGACGGAGCTCTCTTCAATTTCTGGAACCCCACTGTCAACTTCTTCCCAACCACCAAAAGAAGATGAGGCAGAGACACACTCAGAGGTTCCAGAAGATTCTGTTTCCATCAATGGAGAAGAAACTTCCTCTGCTCCATCCATCATAAACCCTCAGTCGGATCCTGCAGAAGCTCCCGAGGAATCAAACATTTCTGGAGACTTAAGCGATGGACCAACCATATCTCCTAAAGAGGACAGAATTGGATCTACCTCGGAGCCCAGGGTTAAGGAAGAACCTCTTCTAGATGGTGACAATACCCAGGACAAAATCAATACACCTTCTGAGCAACAGCAAGGTTCTGAAGATGCCCTGGAAACCAGTATCCCAAGCTCTGGAGATGAAGCGGATGTGAAATCTGGAACAACTTCTCCCCTTGTAGACACTGAGACATCAACAAAGGAACTCTCAGGAGAAACATCTTCTGCAACTATTGAGGTTATGCTTCCCAATTCAGAGAAGGAAGATGGAGAACTCTCCCCAAGTCTATCATCCAAAACTCTTGATTCTTCTCCAAGCAATGAAGTTGTAGATGAAAGTAGAGATGGGGACGATGGGACAGGGTCAGCTTCATCAGCCAAAACAGCCGTTACAGTGAGCAATGATGGTCAGCCTGGAAGTGACTTTCCTGTGGGACAATCAGTAACTTCACCTGTTGGAGGAATTTTAGCTCTGGCACCTATCGAAGATGAGGAGACCTCAGTCTCAAGAGATGATGCTCAATTGACAAAAGAAGCAGTATCTTCTCAGGATGCAACACCACAATCAGCCTCTTCTGCTGAAGGAATGGAGACTTCTGCATCTGAGCCATCCACTGTGGGTTCTCAACCATCTCCAGATGGTGAAGCAGCACCTGGAACTTCTAAAGAGGCAAATGAACTGCAAACATTTGCAGCTAGTGAGAAGGTATCACCTTTGGATTCATCAACCACAGAGTCTCAAGAACCTACAAGATCAGAAGGTGGTGAGTTTTATGGAGCACTCAACAAGGAAAGTCCTGCCTTCCCTGTTGAAGTGGCGGGAACTGCTAATTCACCTCCAGCAACTGACAAGTCATCTCAGTTCCTCCCAGAAGATGTGGCTTCCTCTGATGGAGTAGAAGATTCTGAAGACATCACTAATACGATCAGTGAGGTATCTTCTCAAGATCCATTGGACAGAGGATCAGAGCCTAAAACACCTACCAGTGAAGAGGGTACTAAAGGACGTACTGATGGAGAACTCTCCCTAAATAAGGATGGGACTGAAACAGCCTCGGTGGAGTCAGCAAACAATGGAGGATCTCAGCTACCTCCTGATGGGGATCAACCATCTACAACCATTGGAGCTTCTGAGATATCAGAAGGTCCCTCTAGTGTAAATGGGAAGGAAGGATCTTTGATCCCATCAGCTGCAGAGTCACATTCAACTTCTACTTTTACGGAAGAAGTGGAAAATGCTGACTCAGAATCCGGGACTCAACCAGAATCTCAAGCACCTCTAGATGTTTCACCAACAACAGAGGTTCAAGATTCTAAGAGCTCAGAAGCAGTAGAAGAAGATACTTCCAACAATGTGGAGAAATTGTCTTTGACCTCATCAGCCACAGAGTCACAATCTCCAGGAATATCAGATGATGAGGTAGACGTTTCTGGAGATACTGGTAATGGGGAATCTTCTCCCCATGAAGAGTTGGAAATGGTTGGTTCGGGGTCAACAAATAATGGAGGAGCTCAGCCATCTGTGGCCGCTGGTGGAGCCACTGAAACATCTGATGTGTCTGACAAAGAGGAACCATTAGAAAGCTCTTCTTCTGCCAATGAGGCAGAGACTTCTTTGGGTTCATCAGCTGCAGAATCATCAACAGCCCCAGAAGATCAAGAGATCTCTGGAAAACCTAGCGATGGAGATGGGATGGGAGCAGTCAACTCAGAACCAGCAACTAACGCAGAACCTCAGCCATCTCCAAATGATGGACCAGGGGGAGCTCCAGCTTCTGAAGAGGCAGGAATAGCAGAAGTCCCAGGAACAGGTGAAGAATCTTTCCCTACATCTGCTCCAGAATCACAAGCCATCTCTTCTTCCAATGAAGGAGAAACTAGCAAGACAGCCACAAATGCAGGGTCTCAACTACCTCCAGGTGGAGAATTAGCAGCAGGGACTCCACCTCTGGATGGTGCAGAGATATCAGGAGCATCTTCCAGTGTGCCTGGGGGAAAAGGATCTCTGTCTCCATCCACGCCAGAGTCACCAGGAGATTCAACTTCCACCAAAGAGCTGGGAACTGCCAGCAGAAAGTCAACATCTGCTGAAGGATCTCAACTATCAGCAGATGGAACATCACCAGAAGATTCCCTTCCTTCTGAAGGAGCAGAAGAACCAACAGAAAGTCCACCTCCCTCAACCAGGGAAACCAGTCCTGGAAAACCGGGACTTCAAACCAAACCAGGTGCCCCTCAACTGTCCTCCAAGCCTGAAGTCCTAGCAAATACATCAAAGTTGGCATCTGGAAAACCAGAACTTCAAACCAAACCAGGTGCCCCTCAACTGTCCTCCAAGCCTGAAATCCTAGCAAATACATCAAAGTTGGCATCTGGAAAACCAGGACTTCAAACCAAACCAGGTGCCCCTCAACTGTCCTCCAAGCCTGAAGTCCCAGCAAAGACATCAACATTGGCTTCTGGAAAACCAGGACTTCAAGGTGAAGTAGATGCTCCTCAACTGTCCTCCAAGACTGAAGTCCCAGCAAAGACATCAACATTGGCTTCTGGAAAACCAGGACTTCAAGGTGAAGTAGATGCTCCTCAACTGTCCTCCAAGACTGAAGTCCCAGCAAAGACATCAACATTGGCTTCTGGAAAACCAGGACTTCAAGGTGAAGTAGATGCTCCTCAACTGTCCTCCAAGACTGAAGTCCCAGCAAAGACATCAACATTGGCTTCTGGAAAACCAGGACTTCAAGGTGAAGTAGATGCTCCTCAACTGTCCTCCAAGACTGAAGTCCCAGCAAAGACATCAACATTGGCTTCTGGAAAACCAGGACTTCAACTCAAAGCAGATACCGGTCTCCTGTCCTTCAACTCTGATGTCCTAGCCAACTCAGAGCGCACCCTTCCTGGGAAGTCGGGTTCTGCATCTTCAGAAAGCACTTCTGATTCCGATGAGAAGGACGGGGACTCTTCAAGTTCCCCCGAATTGTCAGAAGAGCACCAGACTTTCATGAAAGGTAAGGTTGCTCTTGATTTAAGCAATGCCAAGCCAGGCAGGAGTAAGCCAGGTGTTCATCTTGCCTTATCCGGAGTGGGCCTATTAGCCACCAAGTCCTCAGAACCCACCGGCAAAGCGGCAAAGAAAAGGTCCGATTCGAAGAAGTCCAAGGACAAGAAAACCAAACCAGATGAAAAATCCACCATCATTAATGGTGCACCATCAGGTGGGTTGGTGAGAAATCACGTCTTCTCTGTCTGGTAGATGGACCGTCTTCCTACTAACAGGATTAACAGCCGGAGTGAGCAACGATGGTCCCTTTGCGTCCTGTGGACTTCAACCCCCAGAATTCCTGAGGCAGCATGGAATTCTGGGAATTGAAGTCCGCAGGTTGTAAAGGGTCCATAGTTTGATTTCATCCCTGGGATGTATAAAGGGGGCGGGGCTTGAATCACACGGGAGTCGCCATCTTGAATTTTGACCGCCTCTGGGGACAGATTGCATCCAATCACATTTTAGCAGCAATAACAGGCAGTCCTCGACTTACAAAACATTCATTTAGCGACTGTTCAAAGTGATGAGGGCGTTGAAAAAAGTGAATGATAACTCATCCTCGCACTTATGACTATGGCAGCATCCCATGGCCACATGATCAAAATTTGGATGCTTGGCACGTGGCCGCCATTTGTGGCCTTCCCAGCCAGCTTCTGACAAGCAAAATCAGGGGGGGGGGAGAGCTGGATTCACTTAACGACCATGTGATTCACTTAACAACTGCAGTGATTTGCTTAGCAACCATGGCCAAAAAGCTCATAAAATCAGGCATTCACTTAACCTGCCTTATTTAGCAACGGAAATTCTGGTCATACATGGTCGTAAGTCGAGGACTATCGGATGTTCATTAGAAACCCTGATTTTCAAGATAGTATATCATTTAATAAGCTATCGCTGATGTGCAAATCAGCAAAAGATCTCCTGATATTACTTTTATTCTTCTTACGGCCATTTTACCGTCCTTTTGTCCAAAAATGGCGGACACAAAAAATGTTAAATGTGATTGAACGTGATAATGTTTATAATAACAACCAACTTCTATGCCTTAATATCCATAATTCTCAGTATTCCTGGTTTAAAGTTAAGCCATGATCCACCCGAGACTGAAGGTCAAAAACAGCTGAATAAAAACCAAAACGACCTCAATTGTTGTCCCTTGTTGTATAGACGCAGCGGTCTCCTTGTACCCCTACGGTGCCAGCGTGAATGACAAGCAGTACGTCGAAAGGAAAGTGGATTTTAACTCACCCCTCTTCAAGCCTGAGATTGGCATCCCACTGGGAAAATCCCTACGCAACTCCCTTTACGTGAGTAATTAGTGATTTGAGATTCACTGGGTGTGTGTGTTTGTGTGTGTGTACGTGTGTCAGGTATGAGGAATCAGGTCCACATGTTAAGTTTCATTTTAGCTGATCTACACACACAAGAATCTGGCCAACTAACAGTCAGGGCTAAATTGGCGCTAGAGAAGAATCAACAGAATTCAAAAAGGGTTGAACTTAAACCATTTGTGGGGATGTAACAATTCCAGGCTGATTCCTCTCTTGACTCCCACCCCAAGCTCTGCTTTTCCTTTTCCTGCACGGGAATGCCTAGCTTTCCCACAACTATGTTATTCTGTGATTCTTCCCTTATTCTGTTCACAAAGGGGAATCCTCACATTGGTGGGGTCTTTGGAGGAACGAGTGGTAAAATATGCATCGGATATGGAGCCTCCAACAACTGTGCATTTGTGAATGCAACAATCAGATAGGAATAGTACTTACCGTATTTTTCGGAGTATAAGACGCACTTCCCCCCCCCCAAAAAAAAGAGGGTGAAAATTTGGGTGCGTCTTATACACCCTTTGGCCTCTGCCTCCCAGCAATTTACCTCCTTGCAGCAAACGGAGAAAATGGGGCTTGCAGAGGAGGCCATAGGCTATGCTATGGCAATGCCTGCAGCCTGAAACAGCTGATCATGGGGAGGCCCATGCTGAAACTGAAATTGAAACTTGCTGTTTGCTGGAAGGAGGCAAATTGCTGGGAGGCAGAGGCAGTTTTTTTTTTCTTGTGCTAATCAGGTTGTTTGCTGCAAGGAGGCAAGTCAAAAACTATAAATGCCTATAGAATGTTCAAATCATCAGACTTATTTTTTAAAGGCTGCTTTATTATTGTTCTAGACAGCTTAACAAAATGAAGAAGCTTTTTAAAATAAAGGCTTGATCTGAAGAGGCCCGGTGCTATTGTATCTTCTTTTAAATAGCAGAGAATAACGTATACCTCCAGAAATCACATTAATTTTAACAGCATCTGTACAAGCATAGCCTGAAATGTAACACCTCAAGCAGTGTATATCGTCTATGCTGTTTGCTGTTTGTTGCAAGGAGGCAAATTGCTGGGAGGCAGAGGCAGATTTCCCCCCCCCTTGTTTTCCTCCACAAAAGCTAGGTGTGTCTTATACTTCAGAGCGTCTTATACTCTGAAAAATATGGTAGATTTATATACGGCTTCACAGTGCTTTACAGCCGTCTCTAAGCAGTTTACAGAGTCCACATATTGCCCCCAAACAATCTAGGTCCTCATTTTAACTATCTCGGAAGAATGGAAGGATGAGTCAATCTTGAGCCGGTCAGGATTGAACTCCTTGCTATGGGCAGAATTAGCCTGCAATGATTCATCCTAACCACTACATCATCACGGAAGGAAGGAATTAAGCAAGCAAGCAAGCTTTACAGTTCTACTCTAAGCGGTTTACAGAGTCAGCCTCTTGTCCTCAACAATCTGGGTCTTCCTTTTACTGATGTCAGAAGGACGGAAGGCTGACTCAATCTTGAGCCAATCAGGATCAAACTCCTGGCTGTGGAAGGAAAGAAGGAAGGAAGGAAGGAAGGAAGGAAGGAAGGAAGGAAGGAAGGAAGGAAGGAAGGAAGGAAGGAAGGAAGGAAGGAAGGAGGAGGACATAAGGAGGGAGGAAGGCAGGCAGGCAGGCAGGCAGGCAGGCAGGCAGGCAGGCAGGCAGGCAGGCAGGAAGGAAGGAAGGAAGGAAGGAAGGAAGGAAGGAAGGAAGGAAGGAAGGAAAGTAGGAAGGAAGGAAGGAAGATGGTAGGAAGGATGGATGGATGGATGATGGAAGGGAAGAAGGGAGAACTAGCATTTATATACCGCTTCACAGTGCTTTCTAGGCCTCTCTAAGCAGCTTATAGAGTCGGCATATTGCCCCCAACAATCTGGGTCCTCATTTTACCAACCTCGGAAGGACGGAAGGCTGAGTCAACCTAGAGCCGGTCAGGATCGAACTAGCCTGCAATACTGCATTCAAGCCACTGCACCACCACAGCAGTGCGCCCGATACAGGCAGTCCTTGTTTTATGACCTGTCATTTGAAATAGCACCCTACCTGCAAAAGGGGACTTATGACCCAGATCCATCCTTCCGGCAATCGCTCCCCTTTGCAATCATATGAGGCATTCGGCAATTTAAGCGTCCTGATGTCACATGACCACTGGTTACAACAGTACAAGTAGTCCTTGACTTACAACCATTTAGCAACTGCTTGCAGTTACAACGGCACTGAAAAAAGGGACCTGTGACTGGTTTTTCACACTTACGACCATTATAGCATCACATGACCAACATTCAGACGCTTGGCAACTGACTCATATTTATGACGGTTATAATCACCTGGGGTCACGTGATCCCCTTTAGCGACCTCCGGACAAGCAGAAGTCCACAGGGAAGCCAGATTCACTTAACAACCATGTGACCCACTTAAGCACTGCAGTGATTCACTTAACAACGGTGGCAAGAAAGGTTATAAAATGAGGCAAAACTCACTTAACAACTCTCTCCCTTAGCAATGGAAATTTTAGGTTCAATTGCAGCCTTAAGTCTGCATATATAATATATATATTATCCTCCTCACATATACGTATATTTGTATCTATTTATTTAATAATTTTAATTTGTTGTATTTTTGATACGGACTGTACACCGCCCCGAGTCCCTTTCGGGAGAGGGGGCGGTCTATAAGCGCTAAGAAATAAATAAATAAATAAATATTTAATATATTCAGCTAGTAAAATTATTATTGCTACAGCATAATGTATAATAATGTCTTTTAAGCGATGGTATATTGTGACGTATAATGTAGTACATCATAATATATCATTGCCTAAAATATATTATTATACATTATACTGTAGTAATAATAATTATGATTCATTATTATTATGATTCATTATTATTATGATTCATTATTATTATTAATAGTAATTATTATGATGTATAATGTAGTTCATGAGGGACGGGGTGGCTCAGTGACTAAGACACTGTCGATCAGAAAGATCGGCAGTTCAGCGGTTCGAATCCCTAGCACCGCGTAACGGAGTGAGCTCCTGTTATTTGTCCCAGCTTCTGCCAACCTAGCAGTTCGAAAGCACGTAAAAAATGCAAGTAGAAATAAGGACCACTTTGGTGGGAAGGGAACAGCGTTCCGTGCTCCTTCGGCGTTGAGTCATGCCGGCCACATGACCACGGAGACGTCTTCGGACAGCGCTGGCTCTTCGGCTTTGAAATGGAGATGAGCACCGCCCCCTAGAGTCGGGAATGACTAGGACAGATGTGTGAGGGGAACCTTTACCTGCATAATGTAGTAGACAGCAAAGTGTGGTAGCTACCTAAGCATTTATTTTTAAAAACAGAATCTCTGAATGATGGAATGATCTCTTTTTATGCCTTCCTTTAGTTCACGGATAATGGACAGATCGTCTTCCCAGCCTCTGACAAAGATATTTCCAGCTATCCCAACCCACCTCCCCGTGGTTTTAATGGTCGTGAGGAAGCGCCCATGCTGGCTGTGTTTTGGGACAATGCTGATTTCTCCAAAGGATCTGGCACCATCTTTTACCAGGTGAAGGTCGATGGTTTTACGCTACGGGCCTCTAAGAAGCCAAATTAGTCCAGTTGATGCGTGAGATCAGTGTTTCTCAACCTTAGCAACTTTAAGAGGTGTGGACTTCAAGTCCCAGAATTCCCCAGCTATAGAATGGGGTTTAGTGAGAGGAGGGAGAGGAGGAAGAAGAGGAGAACTGTGGGGCCTTTAGAGCTCTCTGAGCTGGGTTGTTTTCTTGCAGACATTTCATGACCCAACTAGGTAACATCATTACTGCTAGAAAGGAGTGAGGTTTGCAATAAGGAAGAGGAGGAGGAGAACTGTGGGGTCCTTGATGCTCTCTGAGCCCTGTGGTTTTCTTGTAGACATTTTATTACCTGACTAGATTACATCATCAGCGTTAGAAGGGTTAGCATTCAACTTTCCCACACTGATGATGCTACATAGTCTGGTAATGAAATGTCTGCAAGAAAATGTAGGGAGAAATGTCTTCTGAGTTCAGTTCCAAGTGGGGAAAAAGACACTGGAACACGGAGGCTGTTTGAAAAGATGGTTTAATGGTGGACAGGATCAAATGACTTGAGATTCCCAAGCAGAAAAGGGAAGAGATGCTGAGAGTCCCTGGTTTTATGCCCTCTCTGGGGTCCCACCTCTCTCTCCTGTTCCTATGTAAGAAAGTGTTAATACCATTTTATAAGGCAAGCCGGCCTGGCCTGTTAATTTTATCTAATTTTTAAAATGTTAGTGTTCAGTTTGTTTCTTGGATTGTTTCTAATTTTCTTTTAAGTTTTGTAATATGTGTTTTTTAATGCTGTATGCCGCCCTGAGTCCATTGGGAGGAGGGCGGCATATAAATCCAATAAAACAAACAAACAAACACTTGGAATACGCCATTCAGTTTTGGTCGCCAGGATGTAGAAAAGATGTGGAGACTCTAGAAAGAGTGCAGAGAAGAGCAACCAAGATGATTAGGGGACTGGAGACTAAAACATATGAAGAACGGTTGCAGGAACTGGGTATGTTTAGCTTAAGAGAAAGAAGGACCAGGGGAGACATGATAGCAGTGTTCCAATATCTCAGGGGTTGCCACAAAGAAGAGGGAGTCAAACTATTCTCCAAGGCACCTGAGGGTAGAACCTTTGGTTTTCCACTCGTGGCATGCTCTCCCTTTATGCGCAGGAATATCCGTGTGGGAATTCTGCCAAGCATCCCCTTGTCCAAGACGTGGAAGCAAAGATTCGCCGGTACGTCAGCTCTTCCTATAGAGCCCGGTGGTTGCTCAAAGTCACCTGGGTCAAAGTCCAACACTACCCTGCACAGGGGCAGACCAGCAAGGTGAGTTGGTGTCAGAAGCATCGTGATTTTTTTTCTTTTATGGCAGGGGTGTCCAAACTTGGGAACTTTAAGGCTTGTGGACTTCAACTCCCAGAATTCCCCAGCCAGCCATGCTGGCTGGGGAATTCTGGGAGTTGAAGTCCACAAGTCTTAAAGTTCCCAAGTTTGGACACCCCTGTTTTATGGGGTTATCTGGATCTGTTGTGATTCAGAGTAACAGAAAAACAAGAGTTGGAGGAGACCTTGGAGGTCATCTAGTCCAACCACCTGCTCAAGCAGGAAAACCTATATCAAACCTTTTCGGCACCCAGAGCCCAAACCAGAATGCGCGTCTATGCGCAGGCATGTGAGCGCACTCAAGCACTGGAAACCCAAAGGCCAGCTGGCTGTCGTGCGCATGGCTGTTTTGGGGCTGTTTTTCGGGCCGCTTTCAGGCTGGTTTTGGCCTGAAAAATGACCCCAAAACAGGCTGAAAAATGGCCAGAAAATGGCCTGAAAATGGCCTGAAAATGAGCCTGTTTTTAGCCATTTTTCAGGACACTTTGAAGCTGTTTTTGACCTGAAAAATGGCCCCGAAATGGCCTTAAAAACCATCCGTTTTTAATTTTCAGGCGGTTTTCAGGCTGTTTTTGGGCCAGTTTTATACCGGTTTCAGGCGGTTTTCAGGCTGTTTGGGGCCTGAATAATGGCCAGAAAATGGCCAAAAATGGCCTGAAAATGGCGTAAAAGTGATCCTGTTTTTAGCCATTTTTCAGGCCGTTTTGAGGCTGGTTTTTGGGCTGTTTTCAAGCTGTTTTTCAGGCCATTTTTTGCCGGCTTCAGGCTGTTTTGGGCCTGAAAAATGACCCCCAAATGGCCAAAAGTGGCCTGAAAATGGCCTGAAAAACCATATATTTTTAGCCATTTTTCAGGTTGTTTTCAGGCTATTTTGGGGCCAGTTTTATGCCAGTTTCAGGCTGTTTTCGGCCTGAAAAAAACCAGTCTATTTTTTAGCCATTTTTGGGCCGTTTTCAGGCTGTTTTTCTGGCTGTTTTCAGTCTATTTTTCGGGCCATTTTCCATTTTCCATTGTAAAGACCAGCTGGCTTCCAATCTCTTCTTAAAACCCTCCAATGATGGTTATAAAACGGGAAAAATTCACTTAACAAAATTCTCACTTAGCAACATAAATGCTAGGCTCAGTTGTGGTCGTACATTGAGGATGGCCTATATTAAAGATAGTCCTCAGCTTACAACAATGATTGAGTTGAGAATTTACAGTTGTAAGTCATTAAGTAGATCATCACATGAATGACCTGATTTTATGACTTTTTTTGTGGCAGTCATTAAGTGAATCCCCATGGTCATTAAGCAAACCCATTGTCCACAATGAGCATTTTTTTTGCTGGAAACAGGTTGAAAAATGAAATTAAAATTATCCTGCTGAAACGAGTTTTCA
Organism: Natrix helvetica; assembly: GCF_964273705.1. Taxonomy (NCBI): domain Eukaryota; kingdom Metazoa; phylum Chordata; class Lepidosauria; order Squamata; family Natricidae; genus Natrix; species Natrix helvetica. The sequence continues at coordinate 3,221,920 of NC_138551.1, read as the reverse complement.
CCTTTTATAATAATGTTTTTATTAGCTTGTAAGCCTCCCAAACTCACATGTCACATCAGGGGAGGCATATAAATTTAATTCAGGCAGTCCTTGACTTAACGACCACAACTGAGCCCCAAGTTCATGTTGCTAAGTGAGACAGTTAAGTGAGTTTGGTCCCATTTTACAACTTTTCTTGCCGTGGTTCTTAAGCGAATCACTGCAGTCATTAAGTTAGTAACTTGGTCGTTAAGTGAATCCCCTTGACTTTACTGGTCAGAAGGTAGCAAAAGGGGATCACGTAACCCTGGGACATTGCAACCGTCATAAATACGAGCCAGTTGCCAAGTGCCCAAATTTGGACCATCACATGGCCATGGGAATGCTGCAACAGTCATTAAGTGTGAGAAACGATCATAAGTCCCTTTTTTCCCCCAGTAACTTTGAGCAGCAATTAAATGAACCGTCATAACTCGAGCGCTACGTGTAATCGATCAATAAATTAAAGTCAAGTTGTTGTAGTCTTAAGGGGGCAGCTGGAGAGGGAGAAAACCACAGTCCCATTGTTGCAGAAAATAACAAGACTTAGACGTCTCGGGATCAAGGAGAAGTTTATTGGGAGCCAGATTCAGAAAAGCCAGTCAAAGGATAGCATGCAACTTCTGAACCACCCTTCTCATGGAAGCACGCATTCTTACACATTCTCAAAAGCAGCTCAACACGGAAACACTTAACCCATTTCTTACTGGTTATCTTGAAGAAAGAAACCTTATAAGTAGACACTGTCTTACTTCTCCTTTTGTCTTGGGCCACAGGTGATGGCTAGGTGGCTTGGTAAGAACTTTAGCTGAACTCTGTGGTTTTGGGCTTTTGACCTATGTTAGATACTTGTACTAACTTCAGTGGTTTCCACCCGGGTCCTCCGTTCCGGTGGGAACAGAGGTTTAATCCTATTGGCCGAAGGGTCTGACAGATCCCTATAAAAGAGCTGCTGTCGGACTCAAACTTCCCAGGATGGTTCTCACTTGTACTGAATAAAGAGCTGTTGTTACCGTTGAGCCTTTGGGTGCCTCTCCATGACCCAATCTAACATATATCTTCCTTCTGCCACGTCTCACTTTTACATTTTAATTCACATTTTGCCCTGCTTTGCCATCTCTGATGCGGGATACGATTCCTTCTAGACGAACACCTATCAAGCCATTCTCACCACAGACGGTTACCGGACCTATGCGCTGTTCCTTTACCAAGAAGGAGGGATGCAGTGGGACTACGCAAAACTCTCAGCGCCCAACGTCCTGATCGGCTACACCAGGTAATCAGGGGTGGGATTCAATTTTTTTTTACTACCGGTTCTGTGGGTGTGGTTTGGTGGGTGTGGCTTGGTGGGCGTGGCAAGGGAAGGTTATTGCAAAATCCTCATTCCCTCCCGATCATCTGGGATTCAAGAGGCAAAGGATAGATGCGGGCGGGGCCAGCCAGAGGTGGCATTTGCCAGTTTTCTGAACTACTCAATCAGGGGTAGGGTTTGTGGAGAGGAGGAGGAGGAGGAGGAGAACTTTTAGGCCGTAGGTGCTCTCTGAGTTTGGTTCTTGCAGACATTTTATGACCCAACTAGGTAACGCCATTAGTGCTAAATGGGAGGGGGTTTCAGAGCAGGAGGAGGAAGAGGAGGAGGAGGAAGAGGAGGAGAAGGACGACGACAATGATGACAGGGACTCTGGGTGCTCTCTGAGCTTGGTTGTTTTCTTGCAGACATTTCATGACCCAACTAAGTAATTTTGTCAGTGCTAGAAGGGGGGAGGGTTTGCAGGGAGTAGGGAGTAGGAAGAAGGAGGAGGAAGAGGAGGAGAAGATGATGAAGAAGAAGAAAGGAGAAGGAGGAGAACGACTGTGGCATCCTTGGTACTTGCTGAATGTGGTGCTTTCCTCGTAGACATTTCATGACCCAACTAGGTAACACTATCAGAGTCATTCTCAATGTCTTTTCTTTTCTTCCTGTCTCTATTCAGCGGCGACGGATATTTCAAAAACGATCATTTGATGACCAAAACACCAGCTGAGAAATACCGGCCAGATGTCTTTCAAGGGTACAACACAGGTAGGGCCAAAGGTTGGCCTCAGGTAAAGGGCCTTGCCAAAATCCGATCTTGTCTTGTGCATAAATGTCTTGCTTTCTATCATGGAGGGGAAATCTAGAAGGCAGAACACACATCGAGTAAAATAAAACAGAAATAAAATAAAATCATAATGAAATGAAGTGAAATAAAATAAAATAATAAATATAAAATAAAATAATAAATAATAAAATAATGTTATAAAATAATAAATAATAAATGATAAAATGATAAAATGATAAGCAGTAAAATAATAAACAATAACACAATAAGCAGTAAAATAATAAACAGTAAAATAAACAATGACATCATAAGCAGTAAAATAATAAGCAATAAATTAATAAACAGTAAAAAAAGGAAAAATTTTAAAAAGTCTCTCTGGGGACAGAAAAAGTCAGGCTCCCCAAAATCCATTAGTACAGGCAGTCCTCGACTTATGATCACAATTGAGCCCATTTCTGGGGCTAAGTAAGATGTTTGTTCAGTGAGTTTTCCCCATTTTACAACTTTCCTTACTACGGTTGTTAAGTGAATCTGACTTCCCCATTGACTTTGCTTGTTAGAAAGCCTCAAAAGGGGATTCCCCCCCCGCCCCCGCCCCCGGGATGTTGCAACCGTCATAAATACGAATCCCTTGTCAAGCATCTGTCATTCTAATCCCGTGACCCTGGGGGATGCAGCAACGGTTGTTAAGTGTGGGGAAACGGTCGTAAGTCACTAATTTCAGTGCCGTTGTAACTTGGAACGGTCACTCAATGAATGGTTATACGTCGAGGGCTACTTGTACTTCATCTCTGATGTCCGGAAGTGGACACAGGGACACTAAGTGGGATCTGACCAGGACGAAATGAGGGACTGGGGGACTGAATGGATGATTTTATATTTTCCCTCCTATCATTTAAAAAGAGAATTTTATCCTTTCGATCAAAATCACAGTAGCAGAGAGGAGAAATCCGGAGAAGTTAAAGCTGCTTTCTCCATTTTGACACTCTCTGGGTATATCATCTACTCACTCCTGTCTTTGTTAGTTCCCTATTCTGGGACTACATATCCCATAGGTTCAGAGCAGCATGGGCATTGGCTGAGGATGATGGATCCATCAGTCCCATGGGAAAGATACCGAGCTGGGGAAGGTAGAACGAAACTAACCCAAGATAAATCAGAATCAATCCGAATAGAGTTGGAAGGGACCTTGGAGGTCTTCTAGTCCATCCCTCTGCTCAAGCAGGAGACCCTCTACCAGGCAGCTATCCAGTCTCTTCTTCAAAACCTCCAGTGATGAGAGCACCCACAACTTCTGGTGGCAAGCAGTTCCAAAGGTTAACTGTCCTCCCTGTTAGGAAATTTACTCCTTAATTCCAGGTTGCTTCTCTCCCTGATTAGTTTCCATCCGTTGTTTCTTGTCCTGCCTTCAGTGCTTTGGAAAATCAATTGACACCCACCCACCCCTCTTTGGGGCAGCTCCTCAAATACTGGAAGACTGCAGCTATCATGGAAGCTCACTGCTGCTTTCTCTCTTGTGTCCCCTCCCAGATATGCGTGGTCTGTGGATATACAAACTGGATAGCTGGATCCGTGTGAATTACCGACAGAGGTGCCTGGATTGGCTGGGTCACGAGAGACTCCCTTCATCCTGGAACAGGGGCCTGCCCCCTTGCCCCTGCTCTCTGCAACAGGGGATGACCGACAACCGCTACACAATCAGCCAAAAAGGTGTGTTGCGTGCATGGGATTGTCTTTGCAACGGCTGGGCCCAGAGAGAAAATGCTAAAGCTCAGACTGCTGGATTTAAGCTACTTTGCATCCTCTGGATGAATCAAAGCTGTCATTTTCAATGTAGTCAGTGGTAGTAGTCGGTTGACTTATGACCTGAGGTCAGCGAGTGATCACTTGAAATTATGATGGACCTCCCTGGGGCTTCTTAGGATGATGGGATCCTTGGTCCTCTCTGAACTTGGTAGTTTTCTTGCAGATGTTTTATGGCCGAACTAGGTAACACCATCAGTGCTAGGAGGAAGGGGATTTGTAGAGAGGAGGAGGAGGAGGAAGAGGAGGAGGAAGAGAAAGAGGGAGGACAACTATGGGATCCTTGGTGCTCTCTAAGCTTGGTAGTTTTCTTGCAGATGTTTTATGGCCAAACTAGGTAACATCATCAGTGCTAGGAGGAAGGGGATTTGTAGAGCGGAGGAGGAGGAGGAGGAAGAGGAAAAGGAGAAGGGAAAGGAGGGGGCGACAACTGTGGGATCCTTGGTGCTCTCTGAGCTTGGTGGTTTTCTCGCAGATGTTTTATGGCCAAAGTAGGCAACACCATCAGCGCTAGAAGGGATTTGTAGAGAGGAGGAGGGAGAGGAAGACGGAGAGGAGAGGGGGAGGACTGTGGAATCCTTGGCACTCTGACCTTAGTGGTTTTCTTGTAAACGTTTCATGACCTAACTAGGTAACATCATCAGTGTTAGAAGAGAGTGGGGTTTGTGGGGAGGAGGAGGAAGAGGAGGAGGAAGAGGAAGAGGGGGGAGGCTTGGAATCCTTAGTGTTCTTTGAGTTTTGTTATTTTCTGCACACGTTTCATTACCCAACTACGTAACATCATCAGTGATGAAGGGAGGAGAGGTTGTGGAGAGGTGGAGGCTGGGGGGTAAGAGGAGAAGGAGGAGGACTGTGGTATCCTTGGTGCTTCTCGAGCTTCGTTATTTTGCTGCAGACATTTCATTACCCAACTAGGTAACATCATCAGTGCTGTTGGGCTTTGCTGTCTATTTATAAAAAGTAGGGTTTCAATAGCCAGTCCCTGGACTCTTCCATCTCCCTTGATTCAATCCACACTTTTCATATTGTTGTGGTGAGCAACGGTCATCTAACCGGAGAGGACACGTTTAGACCAGCGGTCCCCAAACTTTCCTCTTGGCGATCCAGCCCAGGGCAGAAAGGGGCGGATGGGTGGCAGGGGCACCCTTGAGCACACGGCTCTGTTTGTGCAAGCGACACGCCCACGCACCCTCCAGTCACGCAAAAGGAACTTCATGCCTGAGCGGAGGGTACTTGCCCTCGTGCTTCCCTTGCACGATGGGAGGGCGCTTGTGCCCACACACGAAGATTCGGACATTGAGGAGGTTAGGGAGGAAGATGGGCCAGTCTTAGAGTCTGGGGAAGGCTCGGATGAGCTATGAACTATTACCACCTGGAAGACGGTAAAGATAAAGGTTCCCCTCGAAAATATGTGCCAGTCGTTCCCGACTCTAGGGGGGGCAGTGCTCATCTCCATTTCAAAGCCGAAGAGCCAGCGCTGTCCGAAGACGTCTCCGTGGTCATGTGGCCGGCATGACTCAACTCCCGAAGGCGCACGGAACGCTGTTCCTTTCCCACCAAAAGTGGTTCCTATTTTTCTACTTGCATTTTTTACCTGCTTTCGAACTGCTAGGTTGGCAGAAGCTGGGACAAGTCACGGGAGCTCACTCCGTTACGCGACACTAGGGATTCGAACCGCTGAACTGCCAACCTTTCTGGCCGACAAGCTCATTGTCTTAGCCACTGAGCCACCCTTCTGGCAGATGGTAGAGGAGAATAAAAGCAAGGACAAATAGGTTGAAAAACAACTTCTATCACAGGGCAGTAACTATATTGAATTCTATTGCATAGTGCAATATTAATGCCAGGGGTGTCCAAACTTGGGAACTTTAAGACTTGTGGACTTCAACTCCTAGAATTCCCCAGCCAGCATAGCTGGCTGGGGAATTCTAGGAGTTGAAGTCCACAAATCTTAAAGTTCCCAAGTTTGGACACCCCTGATTAATGCAATAACAGGGGTTTTCAGTTCCATTGTACAGAATGTGAAGGATGTGCGTTTGTGTTTGATTATTATAGTTTTCTTATGTATGATGCAGCCTGAAGATGGGATTTACTTTCGTTGTACGAAGTGCAATGACAATAAAGTCAACCAAAGGTGTCCAAACGTGGGAACTTTAAGACTTGTGGACTTCAACTCCCAGAATTCCCCAGTGGGGAAATCCACAAGTCTTAAAGGGCCCAGGTTTGGACACCCCTGAAGTAAACCAACTAAATTAACCCCTTTCATGTTCGCAGGTGGGCAGAATACCGACTCAACCCTGCTGTATTCGTCCAGACCAAATAACTACGGAGCGGGCGTCCGATGTCTCTACAATGGAAACGGCCAGCTTCAAGAAGGCCGGCAAGAGAGAATCTGGAAAAAGTCCAGGAAAAACTACCCCAACAACGGTGAGCCACAAAGGGGAGGACGGGTGGAGGTTTTCTAGCCCTCGTCTCGGGATTAAAATGATGGAGAAAATGAAATGAAAATGAAATTAAATCTGAGCCAGCCGTGGGCAGCGGCAGCCAAAAAAGCCCACGCAATCCTAAATTGCATTAAGTGAGGGATGCAATCAAGATCAAGGGAGGTACTAATACCACCAGAAAGGAAGGAAGGAAGGAAGGAAGGAAGGAAGGAAGGAAGGAAGAAGAAAGAAAGAAAGAAAGAAAGAAAGAAAGAAAGAAAGAAAAAAGAAAGAAAGAAAGAAAGAAAGAAAGAAAGAAAGAAAGAAAGAAAGAAAGAAGAGGAAGACAGGGAGGGGGGATGGAAGGAAGAAAAGGAAGACGGACATATGGACGGACAGACGGAAGGAAGGAAGGAAGGAAGGAAGGAAAAATTAATGAAAAAAGAAAAAAGAGAGGCTAGTCGAGGGAAGAGAAGGACCAGGGGAGACAGGAGAGCATCTTCCAATATTTGAGGGGCTGCCCCAGAGAGGAGTGGGTCAAACTATTCTCCAAAGCACAAGAGAGAGAGAGAGAGAGGGAGAGAGAGAGAGAGAGAGAGAGAGAGAGAGAGAGAGAGAGAGAGAGAGAAAGAAAGAAAGAAAGAAAGAAAGAAAGAAAGAAAGAAAGAAAGAAAGAAAGAAAGAGGAAGGGAAGGAGGGAGGGATGGAAGGAAGGAAGGGAGGACGGAAGGAAGGAAGGAAGAAAAGAAAGAAGGAAGAAAAAATAATGGAAAAATAAAAAAGAGAGACATGGCTAGCCTAGGGAAGAGAAGGACCAGGGGAGACAGGAGAGCATCTTCCAATATTTGGGGGGCTGCCACAGAGAGGAAGAAGGGGGTCAAGCTATTTTCCAAAGCACAAGAGACAGAGAGAGAGAGGGAGAGAAAGAACAAACAAACAGCAACAACAACAAAAGAAGCAAACCAACTTATGCTGGCTTGTTCTCGTTTTTCCCTTGGGATGGATGCGTCCAGACGAAGAACTGAAATTGCACGACTGGTGTTGTCACAAGGCCGGAATTCCTCAGACGTGTGAGAAGTACGACCAGATGAGACCCAGGATCGGTTGCCAAGGATACAAGCCACCAATCCGGGGTGAGTATTGCCTGGTTGCAAGCGGAGGGGAAGCACTCCCTAGGGAGCCACAGGTCAAAAAAGTCAAAATGGCAACTCCTGGTTTCATAATCCAAGCTCCACCCCTTTTCACCAGGATGCCTTTTCTGCATGGATTCTAGAAAAGGTGGGATTTGTGTCGTTAAGTGAATCTGGCTTCCCCACTGACATTGTCTGAAGGTCGCAAAAGGGGACCGCATGACCCTGAGACACTGCAACTAGCATAGATAGGTTGTCTTCAACTTACGACCACAGCTGAGCCCCACATGTATGTTACCAAGTGAGATTTTGTTAAGTGAGTTGTGCCCCATTTTACAAATTTTCCTCACCACCTTTGTTAAGCGAATCACTGCCGTTCTTAAATTGGTAGCCAGGCCGTTAAGTGAATCCGGCTTCCCCCTGGGCTTTGCTCGTCAGGAGGTCGCAAAAAGGGGATCGCGTTATCCTGGGACACTGCGACCGTCATAAATGTGAGTCAGTTGCCAAGCTTCCCAATCACGTGATGGTGGGGATGCTGCAATGGTGGTTAAGGCCCCAGGCTAGAAAGCAGGAGACAGGGAGCTCTAGTTCCACCTTAGCCATGAAAGGCAGCTGGGTGACTTTGGGCCAATTAACAGGAAATAGGGAGTTCTAGCTCCACCTTAGCCATGAAAGGCAGCTGGATGTCTTTGGGCCAATTAACAGGAAATAGGGAGTTCTAGCTCCACCTTAGCCATGAAAGACAGCTGGGTGACTTTGGGCCAATTAACAGGAAATAGGGAGTTCTAGCTCCACCTTAGCCATGAAAGGCAGCTGGATGTCTTTGGGCCAATTAACAGGAAATAGGGAGTTCTAGCTCCACCTTAGCCATGAAAGACAGCTGGGTGACTTTGGGCCAATTAACAGGAAATAGGGAGTTCTAGCTCCACCTTAGCCATGAAAGACAGCTGGGTGACTTTGGGCCAATTACCAGGAGATGGGATTTCTAGTCCCTCCTCAGTCACAAAAGTCAACTAGGGGATGTTGCAGGGAAAAGAGGAAGAGGAAGATGGGTTGCATATATTCACTGCCTTCGGTGGGCTGTAAGAAAATAATAAAGGCAGGAGAACAAGCAAACAAATAAAAGTTTTCCAGTTAATCAATTTCCTTTTATTGCTTTTATTCCCAATGTTTCCTTTTTCTTCCTTGCAGGTTGAGCATCATTTTCCGCTTCTTCCGCCAACTGTTTACTGGCCATAAATCCTTAATTTCCGTGTCAGAATCCACAGCCTTTTCTCAGCTTTTTGCTCCTTTTTAACGCCGGAAGCAAACTGGATGTCAATCACCGAATACTTCTGGACAAGCACAGTTGACTTTGCTGAATAAAACACCTCCGAACAACTTCTGGCTTCTCCTTAGCTTTATTTATCCCTCTTATTCCGCTGCATGAGCTAATGGGATCCCAAAACAGGAAAATACAAATATTCAGATGCCCTGTCTGATCTGTGAACGATGCAGAGGCCAAACAAACCACGATAAAGGCCCAGTGAAGGGGGCAAAATGCAAATCAAGCCAGGATCTGCAGCTTGATTGCAGAATTGTGGGTCTGTTAATCAACATTGTGATCCATTTTGAAGGCTAAGGGAATTTCGCTGGGGCTACAGTGTGACAGATCTGAGATTAATTTAGAATTCGGAATAGAATAGAGCTAGAAGGGACCTTGGAGGTCTTCTAGTCCAAACCCCTGCTCAGGCAGGAAACCCTACACCACTTCAGACAAATGGTCAACATCTTCTTTAAAACTTCCAGTGTTGGAGCATTTACAATTCTGGTGGCAAGTTGTTCCACTGGTTAATTGTTCTCACTGTCATGAAATTTCTCCTTAGTTCAGGGGTGTCCAAACTTGGAAACTTTAAGACTTGTGGACTTCAACTCCCAGAATTCCCCAGCCAGCAGTTCCCAAGTTTGGACACCCCTGCCTTAGTTCTAAGTTGCTTCTCTCCTTGATTAGTTTCCCCCCATTTCTTCTTCTTCTTGTCAGGGAAAAAATGCCCTGGGGAAATCTGAGATCAATGGACCGTGGCTGATTCCCTTCCGCATATCTTTTGAGATATTGAGAAAAAAATAAAAGTCTTTTAAAATATTCTAATTAATAAACAAACTTTAATAATAAAATAATAAAAGTAAATGAAACAGAAATAACTAATTGGTTACATTTTGATAATGAAAGCTACGTCTGCCAAAGTTGGCTGCCGAACAAAAAAGAGAGGAATTTTGGAATGTGTAACGCGTGCGCAATAAATCACTTTCAGATAACATTTTGTTTTATGACCTGCGCAATAAAGCTTTCTTAGTTTAACTCTTGAATGTCAATTTAGGCAGTTCAGGCCTAGCAAACTTTTTAACATCGTGACACTTCTACTGCCTTCAGATGCCTTGGAGAATAGTTTGACTCCCTCTTTTTTGTGACATCCCCTGAGATATTGGAAGACTGCTATCATGTCTCCCCTGCTCCTTCTCTTCATTAGACCAGCCATGCCCCATTCCAGCAACCGTTCTTCATATAGAACAAAGTTAGAAGGGACCTTGGAGGTCTTCTAGTCCAGCCCCCTGCTCAGGCAGGAAACCCTACACCCCTTCAGACAAATGGTTAGCCAATATTTTCTTTAAAACTTCCAGTGTTGGAGCATTTACAATTCTGGTGGCAAGTTGTTCCACTGAGTAATTGTTCTCACTGTCAGGAAATTTCTCCTCAGTTTTAAGTTGCTTCTCTCCTTGATTAGTTTCCACCCATTGCTTTTTGTTCTGCCCTCAGGTGCCTTGCAGAATAGTTTGACTCCCTCTTCTTTGTGGCAACCCCTGAGATATTGGAAGACTGCTATCATGTATCCCCTAGTCCTTCTTTCTCTTAAGCTAAACATCCCCAGTTCCTGCAATGGTTCTTCATATGTTTTAGTCTCCAGTCCCCTAATCATCTTTGTTGCTCTTCTCTGCACTCTTTCATTGTAACCTAATCCTCATTACAAATTATGTTACAATTGCAAATTGTAATTTGTTACGTTACAATCGTTCAAACCAGAAATGAAATGCTAACGGTTCGGGCCAGTTGGCCCGAACCTGTAGTTAAAAAATGCTACCGTTTCGGGCAAACAGGTACTTCCGATGATCGGCTGTACCACAATCAGCTGTGCCATGAAATCATCGGAACCTGTTTTTTAGCATTTTTTAGCTTGCCTGAACCAAAAAAGGTGCAATCATCTGTGCCACACAATTTATATTCGCTAGAAAGCGGGAAACCCTTTAGATTTTAGCAAATCTAAATCGCGCAGCACAGCTGTTCGCCCCGCCCCTTGCTGTTCTACTTACCTTTGCAGACTGAAAAAAGGCTTTTGTGCTAAAAACCTGTGGCATGCATGCGCGCGCAAAGCAAACCAGTAGCAGACTTCGGAGCCTTTCACCCTTGGTTCAAACCTTACCTACCATGTTTTTCGGAGTATAAGATGCACCTTCCCCCCCCCCCAAAAAAAGAGGGTGAAAATCTGGGTGCATCTTATACATTGGATACAGCATTTTTGGCCTCCTGAAATCCCACCCCTTTGCAAAAATGGTCGTGCATAGCCTTTAGGAGGCTTGCAGATTGCTCCTGGGGGCTGGGGAAGGCAAAAATGAGCAAGAAACAGGCCGTTTTTGCCCGCCCCAGCCCCCAGAAGCACTCTACAAGCCTCTTAAAGGCTATGCATGCCTTTTTTTGACAAAAAATTGGCCCGTTTTTGCAAAAAAAACAGTTTTGAGGAGGTTTGCAGAGTGAAAAACTTTTTTTAAAAATCTGCCTTTTCAAAATCTTGGTGTGTCTTATATCCCGGTGCGTCTTATACTCAGAAAAATACGGTATGTTCTTTACATGCTGAGCTTTGATCCATTAAAATGGGCGAGCCGTTAAAACACCTGTGAGTTCTTTGCAAAAGCAACAGAGACGGGATAACAAACAATCAACCAGACAAACAAATAAACCAATTACGAAATCTATGTTGTTCTCCCGGTCAATGATAATTGAAAACAAAACAAAACAGAGAAGCCACCTATCTTTTTTTAATGCCTCCCACTTCAAACTTTCAAACTCGCTAAAGCAACATGGCCATATATATCACCAAGAAGGATGAAGTGTGTATTTCAAACTGTAATTTCATTTTATTTCATGATACGTGCATTTCCATAGGCTTCAACTTTTAGAAGGCAGGGCGGGAAAATTGTGGCACCAAAAATAAATGCAAGGATTCCATGTTCAGATCCAAATGCAAGGCGCCTCTTTCCCCTGATTTTGGAGGGGTACCAAGACGCCGTTGTATAAAACAACAAGGAAAAATGGGGTGATCTCTCTAACTGGACCCCAATCCTTCCAACCGGACTTGTTTTACCCTGAAATTCTGTCACTGGGACATCCAGGAGAAAAGCAAAACTGAAGAGTTTTCAGGAATACAGGGAGGAGAAAGAAAGGGAGACCAAATTCTCGACAGGAATCCAACTGGTAGATCCTTTACAGCCATCTTCTCCAACCTGATTCATTGATTCTGCTGATGGAAAGATGGAGGCCACCGATTTGAGACACGCTGAGACATTTTTCTTTGGATCAAAATATCCAACCATCCGTAAAGTTCATGATTCAAAGTCCGGGCAACTGGAGATAGAAACAAGAAATCAGTCTTGGTTCTCCAAATGGAAGGTGGTTAGGGGATCGAGAGGAATCTGGTTTCAGGCTGAGAAAGGCTGAATGAGATCCCTTGTTCTGACCTAGGCTTCCCCAGCAGCATGAAGCCGAGTCCTCGTCCTGATAAACCCCTTTTATTTAATTGACAGTGAATTCCTCTCCAGCAAAGTCTTTCCTCTCCCACAGTCTTTCCAGAGAGTTCCCAATTCCCGACCTTTATCAGGCTTGGAGAGCGGCCAGGCTGAGATCCTTCAGACACCGCAATGCTTGGCAAGGATGCAGGAATGGACTCATGGCCTCCTGCAAACTCCACTCCCCTGTCGCTCCCCTTTTATTCTCTCTGGGAGGGGCCCTTCACCATCCACCTGTGGCCTTACTCCCAAGTCGACCCCTGTTCTTTAGCTGTTCCCTTCTCTTGGCAACTATGTGAAAATGTGCACACTGGGAACAGGCCCCAGCTGTTCTTCTGCCCCACTGATGTCTGACTCCGAAGACAGCTGATAACTGTCGGACAGCCTTGGCCCCCTCTCTGCCTCTGACACAGAGGCCTCATCAGAGCTTTCCCCAGACTCCAGGACTGGCATGACTAAACGCCGAAGGCGCACGGAACACTGTTCCCTTCCCACCAAAGGTGGTTTCTATTTTTCTTCTTGTATTTTTTACGTGTTTCGTACTACTAGTTTGGCAGAAGCTGGGACAAGTAATGGGAGCTCACTCCGTTACACGGTGCTCAGAATTCGAACCGCTGAACTGCTGACTTTTCTGATCGACAAGCTCAGGGTCTTAGCCCCTGAGCCATCACGTCCCTATTCTCAGACTTAAATCAAGTCTCAAACGACCATCTTGCCTTTATGAGCACCTGGGGTACCTCCCCCGGGTTCCTTCAGATCCTCTTCCTTAATTTTTTGGGGAAGGAGAAGTTTACCTTTTCTCTGTCCCCCGGGGAAGCTGTTCATCTTCTGCAGATCCTGGTTATTCGGTCAAGCCATCTTTCTAGCAGGGTTTCCGAAATAGAATCGTGATAAGTGACATTCTCCACGATCTCAGAGGCCACCAAGCAAATGTTGGAAGTCTTTGTTTCCATGGACACAAGATTCATCACTAGGAGTGGAAGGAAAGAGGAAGAGGAGGAGAAATGGTGGTGGTGGTGGTGAAGAAGGGAAAGGGAAAAGAGATAGAGAAGGAGAAGGAGAAAGAGAAGGAAAATGAGAAGGGGAAAGAAAACGGGGAAGGGGGAAGAGAAGGGGGGAAACGAGGAGGAGAAAGAGAAAGAGGAGGAAAGATAAGAAGGAAAAGGAGAAAGAGAAAGAAAGAGAAGGAGAAAGAAAAGGGGAATGGAAGAGAGGAGAAGAAGAAAGGGGAAACAGAAAGGGAAAGAGAAAGAGGAGAAGAAGGAAACGGAGAAGGGCAAGGGGAAAGGAAGAAGGAGAAGAAGGAGAAGGGGAAGGGGAAGGGGGAAGAGAATGGGGAAAAGATGGAGGAGAAAGAGAGGGAAAGAGAAGAAGTGGAGGCAGAAGGAGAAAGAAAGAGAAGGAGAAAGAGAAGGAGAATGGGAAAGAGGAGAAGGGGAAGGGGAAAAGAGAAAGGGAAAGAAGAAGAAGACGGAAAAGGGGAAAGGGGAGAAGGAGAAGAAAGAGAAGGGGAAAGAGAAAGAGAAGGAGGAGGAAGAGAAGCAGAAGGAAAAGAAGAAATAGAAGAAGAGGAAGAGGAGGAGGAAGGGGAGGAAGATACCTACCATATAATATCCATGAAGAAGGCGCATTGAAATATTATCTCTGTCTGTTCACCAACAAGAAGTTGGCACCTGACTTCCACTGAGGCTGATCCAGAGCAGGACATTCCCAGGAGTGTCATCTCACTTGACCAGCCCACAGCAAAGTCCCCTGAGACCACTAGGCCTCCCACCCATTGCCCTTCAGAAAGAAAGTCAGAAAAAAACCACAATTATTGCATAAAGCGGCCGGGGAGAACCTCGTCCCTGTTGCTGTTTTTTGCTCACCTGTCGCAATGGCATTGACCGTCGATCTGTGGTTTGTCTCTCGCGCTATGATCTCTGAAAAAGAAAAACCCAGAACGTCGCTGACCACGAAGACCGGCCACTCTGCGAGGACCAAGCCACGTTTATGAAACCAAGGTGGACATCAGAGCCACGTTTCTCAACCCTTCAGCAACTGTACGATGTGCGGACTTTGAGTCCCAGAATTCCCCAGCCAGAGGATGCTGGTTGGGGAATTCTGGGAGTTGAAGTCCACACCTCATAAAAGCGCGGCGATTGGCAAATACTTCTTTTAACAGGAAAATTAAAAAATCATGGCTGGATTTCTTCCAGGTTGGATTAAACTAGGGCTGGATGAAACTTTCAGCACCCGCAGGCACTCTCACAAAATGGCCGCCCCAAGGAAGGAGACCCAATTCCAAGACTAGATTGGAATAACAGAATTGGAAGGGACCTTGGTGGTCTTCTAGTCCAACCCCCCGCGTAGGCAGGAAACCCTAACTCGTTTGAGACAAATGGTATCTCTTAGAAAACGTTCAGTGTTGGAGCATTTACAACTTCTGGTGGCAAGTTGTTTCACTGATTAATTGTTCTGACTGCCAGGAAGTGTCTCCTTAATTCTAGGTTGCTTCTCTCCTTGATTAGTTTCCACCGATTGCTTCTTGTCCTACCCTCAGGTGCCTTGGAGAACAGCTTGACTCCCTCTTCTTTGTGGCAACCCCTGAGATATTGGAAGACTGTTATCGTGTCTCCCCTAGTCCTTCTTTCTCTTAAGCTAAACATACCCAGTTCCTGCAACCGTTGATCATGTTTTAGCCTCCAGTCCCCTAATCCTCTTTGTTGCTCTTCTCTGCACTCTTTCTAGAGTCTCCACATCTTTTCCACATCGTGGCGACCAGAACTGAATGCCGTATTCCAAGTGTGGCCTTACCAAGGCCTTATAAAGTGGTATTAACGCTTCACCTGATCTTGATTCTAACCCTCGGTTGATGCAGCCCATCTTACCTTATTGAAAGCAAACAGGTGAATGCTTGCCCTGTGTCTTTGTCCAGATTCCAGCCACAATGATCCAGGTTGTCCTTCCTCTCTTGGGGTACAACACACATGGATGCGGTTGGTTATACATAATAACCATGTGCCTACCTAAGAGTTTGATGGCTGCCTCCTGCAGAGACGGCCGGGGGCTATCCAAGAAGGCAAACGCTTGGTCCATGAAGATGCTTTCTCCTTGGTCCCGGTACCGTCTCAACTAGTAGGCAAAATCAAAAGGAAAAGAGGTTGTGAGCACTGGTGGGATTCCAAATCCTTTCCTACCGGTTCTATGAGAGAGCGCTTCGCTCAAGCGCTTCGCTCGTGCACGCAGCACTCAAAGACCGCCCTCGGCGTCAGTGCTGGTGAGCCGAGCTGTTTTTTAGTTCAGCTGAGAGGCGGCAATCCGT
>NC_138551.1:3173846-3203846 GCF_964273705.1 Natrix helvetica | reverse complement strand
GTGGCCAAGGGTTAAGGCAGGACTTCCCTCAGACCCAAACTCCCTCTCATTATATCCTTCCTTCCTTCTCTTCTGTTTCCTTCCTTCTCCATTCTCTTTTCTTCTTCCTTCCCTTCTTTCCTTTTTTTCCTTCCTTGCTCTCTTCCCATCTTCCAGTCTTTTTCTTATGTCTTTCCTCTTTCCCTTTCGTTCCTTCTCTTCTTTTTCCTTTCCTTCCTTCTCCTTCCTCCCTCCCTCCCTTCTTTCCTCCCTTCCCTTCTGTTTTCTTCCTTCTTCATTTTTTCTTCTTCCTTCCCGATTTTCATTCTTTTTTCTTCCTTGCTCTCTCCCCATCTTCCCTTCTTTTTCTTTGTCTTTCCTTCTTTCCCTTTCTCCTTCCCTGTCCCTTCTTGGATGCAAATGGAAGGGGAAACATTTCCCCTTTTGTTTTACATTTAGTTTGTTTTGCTAGCCCTCTGCCAGCATAAACGGAGCCCGGGGGGGGGGGGGTTGCAGCTCCCCTGGACCCTGTTTTCATCCACAATGGCCTCCTGCAGCCTTCTGCCAGAGAAAATGGAGATCGGGGGGGGGGGGGCACACGGACATAGGGCTGCAGGAGGAGGAGGAGGAAGAAGAAGAGGAGGAGGAGGACGACAACAACAACAACAACAACTTTGGGCTCCTTGGTGCTCTCTGAGCTTGGTTGTTTTCTTGCAGACGTTTCATGACCCAACTAAGTAATTTCATCAGTGTTAGAAGGGAGGAGGGTTTATACAATACAATAACAGAGTTGGAAGGGACCTTGGAGATCTTCTAGTCCAACCCCCTGCTCAAGCAGGAGACCCTGTACCATTTTAGACAAATGGGTATCCAACATCTTCTTAAAGACTTCCAGTGTTGGGGCATTTACAACTTCTGGAGGCAACTTCTGTTCCACTGATTAATTGTTCTCACTGCCAGGAAGTTTCTCTTCAGTTCTAAGTTGCTTCTCTCCTTGATTAGTTTCCACCCATTGCTTCTTGTTCTACCCTCAGGTGCCTTGGAGAATAGTTTGACTCCCTCTTCTTTGTGGCAACCCCTGAGATGTTGGAAGACTGCTATCCTGTCTCCCCTAGTCCTTCTTTCTCTTAAGCTAGACATACCCAGTTCCTGCAACCGTTCTTCATATGATTTAGCCTCCAGTCCCCTAATCATCTTTGTTGCTCTTCTCTGCACTCTTTCTAGAGTCTCCACATCTTTTCTACATTGTGGAGACCAAAACTGGATGCAAATATTCCAAGTGTGGCCTTACCAAGGCATTATAAAGTGGTATTAACCCTTCACGTGATCTTGATTCTCTCCCTCTGTTGATGCAGCCTAGGACTGTGTTGGCTTTTTTGGCAGCCAACACAGTTTGCAGGGAGTAGGGAGTAGGAAGGAGGAGGAGGATGTCAATGACTACAAGATCCTTGACCAACGGAAATTTTGGGCTCCACAGTTTTCCTATTTCGGGGACCTCCCATTTGGGGGAGTTTCTGCTGTTTCTACAGAAGCTGCTGTGAGATTGGAAGTCGGAAGCAGCCTATGAATGAGCCAAGGAAGCTCCGTTTCTTAAAACCCAGTTGGTCTCTGCATCGTCCTACCTGGGAGACAAGGCTGCTTTCGTCGTGCAGGTGGACCAAGAGTGGCACCAGGCTCTGGATGGCGATTTCCCTCATCTCGTCCTTGCCTCTCCTCTTGATGTGGTCAAAGAGGCCGGAGAAGGTGGAGACGGCTCCTAGCCTCACTTTGTTGGAAGCCTGTAGGAGGCGGGAGATGTCAATATGAGCAGTCCTCGACTTACGGCCATCACTGAGCCCAACATTTATGTTGCTAAGTGAGATGGTTGCTAAAAAAGTGGAGCCCCTCCTCCTCCATTTTACAACCTATCTTGCCACGATTGTTAAGTGAACCATGCCACTTATATTCATAAGACAGTCGTTAAGTGAATCTGGCTTCCTCATGGACTTTGCTAAGGGGATCACATGATCTCAGGACACTGCAACCGTCCTAAGTACATGCCAGTGGCCAAGCATCTGTATTTTGATCACATGACCAACGGTCGTAAGTGTGAAAAAAAAGTTATAAATCACTATTTTTTCAGCATTGTTGTAATTTTGAACAGTCACTAAATGAACGGTTGTAAGTTGAGGACTAGCTGTATTAATCTTACAACCGCTCGGTGATTCCCGCAAGTGGAGAACTATTGAAAAAAAAGCAGATATCGACAAAAACCTAGAATAAGACTCAAATGCAATTCAGATATTTTGGAGGAAAACCGTGTAGGCTCCCCACTTACGACCGCAATTTGGGACTGGAACTTCAGTGGCTCAGCAACGTGGTTGTTAAGTGAGCCATGCCAGAATTTACAGCTTCTTTTGCCATGGTTGTTAAGCGAGCCATTGCAGTTGTTAAGTGAATCACACAGTTGTTAAGAGCACTGTGCAGTTATTAAGTGAACTGTGCAGTTTTTAAGCGAACCTAGCTTTCCCCGTTGATTTTGCTTGTTGGAAGACGGCTGGGATGGTCGCAACTATGAGACACTGCAACCGTCATAAGTCCATGCCAGTTGCTAAGCTTCTGGACTTTATTTATGTGACCATGGGGATGCTGCAACGGTCATAGGTGTGAGGACTGGTTGCAAGTCCATTTTTTTCAGGGCCATAGTAACTTTTAACCTTTGCTAAAAAATGGTTGTAAGTTGAGGATTGTAGCCCACAGCAGCCAAAAATCGCTCCCAGTTCTGTTTTCCAGATGGTGGAAATTGGAGGCGTATTTTGCTACCTCAAATTGACTCAGTGCTAGCTATCAGTTCCAAAATGATCACGTTTTGTCCCATTTTACGACCTTTTCCCCCAGAGTTGTTAAGCAAATCATGCCGTTGTTAAGTGAATGGCTCTTCCACTAACTTTGCTTGTCGGAAGGTCGCAAGAGGGGATCACACAGTGACCCCGGGAAATCACAATTGCCGTAAGGACGAGTCAGTCACCGAGCGTCTGAATTTTGATTGCGTGGGGACCCTGCAATGGTCGTCGCAAGTGTGAAAAAACGGTCATATGCCCCTTTCGTTCAGTAGCATAACTTTGAACACCCACTAAACCAGGGGTGTCCAAACTTGGGAACTTTAAGACTTGTGGACTTCAACTCCTAGAATTTCCCAGCCAGCTATGCTGGCTGGGGAATTCTGGGAGTTGAAGTCCACAAGTCTTAAAGTTCCCAAGTTTGGACACCCCTGCACTAAACGAATGGTTTTGAAGTCCTGTAATTCAGAAAGTCACAACAGTGTTCAAAGCGTTGAGCCTTTGCAAGACCTTTGAGCTAAAATTTGGCAGGATTGCTGAGGTCCATAAAAATGTTTTATTTCCCCCAGCCCCCCCAGACTGAAACTACCGTTAATACCTTTGTGTTAAACTTTAACAACTTCAGGGAGTCAGACAATCATTGCAAAGGTCTTTTTTTTAAAGCTTCTTGGATTTTATAAATTATAGCAAAGTGGTTTGTGCCAAAGTTTTGACCTGATTTATTTAATTGTAGGTTAAAAGCAAACCATTCAAAATTTACCGTTTTCCAGCGTAATTTTTTTTTCTCGATCAAATTTTTGATTTTTTTATATTCTTTATACATATCACTGCGTGAACGGTGTGGTAACTGGGTACCATACATTTCAGTACACATAAACATAATATTATTGTTCCTAAATATTACATTTCATTTCCATTGTTTCATATTATTTATTCCTATCTTTTATTATCACCCTTCCTTTCTGAATCATCTTTCTGTCCTTTTGTATATCTTCACATATTAATATATATAGTTATTATTCTTTCCCACTATTTTCTATCTCTATTTTAACTTTTTTCCCCTTTCATATGCCCCTTTGACTTACAGTAATTCATTCAGTGACCATTCAAAGTTACAATGTCATTGAAAAAAGGGATTTGTGACCATTTTTCAAAAAAAGGGATTTGTGACTGTTGAAGCATCCGATGTCAATTCTCCGTGTCGACATTTCACGCATACCGTTGGTGGATCTCAGATTACAGTAGCTGGTTTGAGATGGGTGTATTTATTGGGTAACGTGATTTATGACACAGACTGAGGGGAGAAAAGGAACAGGGGCAAAGTTGAGAAGCAGATAAGGAAAGCAAAAGAAATGGCTGCGAATAAATCTTGCCTAATGAATAATGCCTAATGAAGCTGTTAATAAATCACTGGTTTTTGTATTAAAACATTGGCTCGATTATTATGAATCATCTACGGCATCGTTAGGAAACTTGACAGACAGCCATTTCTCTGCATGATCAAAATTAAAATGTCTGGCAAGTGGTTCATATTTATGGCTGTTGCTGCGTCCCCTTTTGCGACCTTCCGACCAGCAAAGTCAAGGGGGAAGCCAGATTCACTTAATGACCATGTTGCTAACTTAACAACTGCAGTGATTCGCTTAACAACTGCAGCAAGAAAGATTTTCAAATGGGGCAAAACTCCCTTAAGAAATGTCTCACTTAACAACATAAACGTTGGGCTCAATGATGGTCATAATTTGAGGACTAACTGTATGTGGGTTGGATGTGCCTTTTCGGGCTCTACTGGACCTGGGTAAACTTGTTTCGGGAATTCACCAAATGGTCCCTATGGGGAGAAGGAGACACCTGAAGTTCCAGCGTCATTTAGAATAACAGAGTTGGAAGGTCCCTTGGAGGTCTTCTAGTCCAACCCCCTGCTTAGGCCGGAAACATCAAAGGTGGCAAAAGGACCATCCTGAGAGAAAAACAGGAATCTGGACCACAACACCAAGGAAGTCCATTTTCCCCTTTCACCCCAAATCCTGCACCCTTTTGGTAGGTGGAGATGTCCAGTCGGAGTTCCAACTTACGTCGTCAATGAGAGGGAGGATTCGAATAGCCACGTCCAAAGCCACCAGGTTCGCTTCCTCGGGGGTCAAATTCAACAGGAGGCATGGAAGGAGTTTGAGGGCCTTCGCATTGATTTCTCGATTCACATCTTTTAACCTGGCCAAGATGTCTGGCAAGGCGGGTACCAGTTTTATCACCTGGAAGACAGAAAAGGATGGGCCAGGAATCCGTCAGCTAAAGAGGAGGGTCAAAACCAACACAGTTCTAGGCTGCATCAACAGAGGGATGGAATTAAGATCACGTGAAGTCTTAATACCGCTTTATAAGGCCTTGGGAAGGCCACATTTGGAATATTCGCATTCGGCTTTGGTCACCACAATGTAAAAAAGATGTGGAGACTCTAGAAAGAGGGCAGAGAAGAGCAACAAAGAGGATGAGGGGACTGGAGAATAAAACATATGAGGAACGGTTGCAGGAACTGGGGATGTCTAGTTTAATAGAAAGAAGGACTAGACATGATAGCAGTCTTCCAATATCTTAGGGGTTGCCACAAAGAAGAAGGAGTCAAACTATTCTCCAAGGCACCTGAAGAGCAGAACAAGAAGCAATGGGTGGAAACTAATCAAGGAAAGAAGCAACTTAGAACTGAGGAGAAACTTCCTGACAATTAATCAGTGGAACTGCTTGCCTCCAGAAGTCATGAAGGCTCCAACACTGGATGTTTTTTTAAAAAGAGATTGGAGAACCATTTGTCTGAAGTGGTGTAGGGTTTTCTGTCTAGGCAGGGGGTTGGACTACAAGACCTCCGAGGTCCCTTCTAACTCCGTTGTTCTATTCTATTCTAACTTACTTTATCAGAGTTACAACGGCACTGGCAAAAGTGACTTACGATCGTTTTTCACACTTAACGACTTTTGCAGCAGCACCCCTCCCCCACGGTCACGTGATTTGTATTCGGATGCTTGACAACTGACTCACATTTATGACGGTGTGCTGTGGTTATGTGATCCCCCTTTTGCGACCTTCTGACCAGCAAAGTCAAAGGGGGAAATCAGATCCACTTAACAACCATGTTCCTAATTTAACAACGGCAGTGATTCGCTTAACAAACGTGGCGAGAAAAGTCATAAGAGTGGGCAAAGCTCACTGATATTTCTCACTTAGCAACATGAACTTTGGGGCTCAATTGTGATCGTAAGTCGAGGACTACCTGTACCGAACCCCTCCATGTTTGACCGGCATGCAAGGTTCATGTCCATCAAATGGTGTATGTGAACACTGGAAGTCTTTAAGAAGATGTTGGATAGCCATTTGTCTGAAATGGTGGAGGGTTTCCTGCCTAGGCAGGAGGTTGGACTAGAAGACCTCCAAGGTCCCTTCCAACTCTACTATTGTATTGTATTGTATTGTATTGTATTGTATTGTATTGTATTGTATTGAAGGTACCTGTCATCACAAACTCTCACAAAATTTCAGAGAAATAACAGACTTCTTGGGAAAGGATAGTGAATTGAAGATGGCTTTGCAAAAGATTGGAGCATAGATCAAGGAACTGGGAGAAAACCCGACTCCTGTGTTGTGGCAAGCACATCTGGCAGCAGATTCGGACAGTGGGGAGGTTGGGGAGGAAGATGGGCCAGTCCTGGAGTCTGGGGAAGGCTCTGATGAGGGCTCTGTGTCGGAGGCAGAGATGGGGCCAGGGCCATCTGACAGTTATCAGCTGCCTTCGGAGCCAGACATCAGTGGGGCAGAAGAACAGCTGGAGCCTGTTCCCAGTGTGTGCATGGGCAGAGCTGCCGGACGAAGGGAACAGCTAAAGAACAGGGGGAGATTTGGGAGTAAGGCCACAGGTGGACAGCGAATGGCCCCTCCCAGAGGAAGTAAAAGAGGAGCGACAGGGGAGTGGAGTTTGCAGGAGACCATTAGTTCACTTAATTGGTTCGTGTCTCCTTGCCACATTTTGCAGATATCAGCCTGGCAGCTCTCCAAGCCAGATAAGATCTGTGATTGTAAATTCTCCCTCGAAAGACTTTGCTGGATGTGAATGAGCAGAATTCACTGTAAATTAATAAAAGATTTTTTTGTCAGGACAAGGAGTTTGCTTCACGCTCTTGGAACAGCTTCAGAGCCTCTCTGGATAAGGAGAAGATGCGAGATTGCCCAAAAGTGCTCCGGACAGCTATTCCTTATTAACTGACCACGGGACAGCATTTTCCTCTGGTGTGAGAGCTGAGAATTGATGGGATCAGCCCTTTTATTCACAAACACAGCAAAGTCTTTCAAACTTTGCAAACCTCACTTTCTAGTCACTTTCCGAAACTGCCTATGAACTATTCCAGACCTTCAGAACGGCAAGTTTGGGGGCAAAAAAATCTTCACAGGGTGAGTTCAACTTCAACTTTGAATAAAAGAATAATTCAGTGCAAGCTTAAGAATTCAAAATAATTTGCAATAAGCAGCAAAAGGCGAAATAAGATTTTGAACTAAGAACGTTATACACAGATTTGGGACACTGGCTAGCGCTGTATGATTTTGGAATTAACTACAGGTTGTCCTTGACTTATAACCATTCACTTAGTGACCGTTCAAAGTTACAATGGCACTGAAAAAAGTGACTTAGGACCAGTTTTCACACTTACAATCTTTGCAGCATCCTCTTGGTCAAGTGACTAAAATTCAGACGCCTGGCAACTGGTTCATATTTATGACCATTGCTGTGTCCCCGGGATTGTGTGATCACTTTTTGCGAACCTCTGACAAGTAAAGGCAAAGGGGATCCCAGATTCACTTACTATTATTAACTTTAAAAACTGCAGTGATACATTCAACAACTGTGGCAGAAAAGGTCACAGAATGGGGCAAAACTCACTTAACAACTTTCTGGCTTATCAACATACATTTTGGGATCCATTGTGGTCATAAGGCAAGGATGACCAGCATTGTTCTTCACCTGTAAGCAGACTCTTGCCAAAGTAAAGCTGACAACTTGCACCATTAAACATAGATTTTGGGAACTGTTAGGAAGGAACCATCTTCACCCTCATTCTCATACACAAACTGTCTAGACCAGGGATGTCAAACACAGATCACAGGCCAGATCGGGTCCGTGATGTGGCTGGATCCGGCCCACAATGTGGTCAGATTTTGTTCTAATCCAGCCTTACAGAAGCAAGAAACAGCCTTCTTGTCATGAAAAATCCTTATTTATTTATTGCATTCACACATCCAAAAGTCCATCAAGAGTCCTTCAAGGAGTTAACTGCAGTACAGACCTTAACAGTTCCTTGCGATAATTGTAAGGCCGTGAGCTCCCAGCCGAAAGGCTGAAAATTAAGTTCTGGCAAGCAGTCTTTGCAGCTTGAAACCCAATGAGAAAAATCTTCAGAAATACGAATGGTTGTCTCCTACGACCACCACTCCCCTTTCCTTCTATTTATTCCCCAGCAAGGGAGGAGCCATTCAGCGTCCATGGGTGCTTTGCTTCCCGAGTCAACTCCTTGTCCTCCGTTGTTCACCCCTCCTAACTGCTCTGCGCATATGTGCATCTGGAACAGGCCCCACTTGTTCTTCTGCCTCACTCATATTAGCCTCCAAAGGCAGCTGCCTCTCCAGTGGCTGGGAAAAGTTGGGCGGTCCTGCCTCTATCTCTGCATCCGACACAGAGCATCCATCAGTGCCTTCCCCAGGCCCCAGAACTGGCCCAAGTTCCTCCCCAATCTCTTCGTTGTCCGAGTCTGCTGCCAGCTCCTATGGGGCTGTCCTGGAAAATGTAAGGGGCCGACCCATGTCACTTCAGCCCGGTCTACCCAATGCGAAGAGGAAACATGCCATCAGTTTGTGGAGTGGCATCAAGCTGGCCATGCCCATCCAGTCGGCCATGCCTCCAATTGGCCATGCCCAGTGAGTGGCATCAAGCTGGCCATGCCCATGTAGTTGGCCATGCCCACCCAGTTGGCCATGCCCAGTCGGCCCACCGAGGTCAACCACACCCTGGTGCGGCCCTCAATGAAATTGAGTTTGACACCCCTGGTCTATTCTAGACTGTGCTGATCTCTTGATCTTCTGGAATGCAACCCCTCCCTCCTGGGAATCCAGACCCCATTCCGCCACACCTTCTCTGGATAATTGCTGAGGGAGAGCAGACCATCCATGGCCAGAGATCGGAGCTGGAACTGGTTTGCGCTCAGCAGCCTGCGGAGATACTGGATGAGGACTTCTTCTACATGCACATCAAAGGTCTTCTGCTGAAGAAGCTGGAATGGAAAAAGCCAAGATGACCCTGCCTGTTTCCCCAAGGTTTTGAAGGCAACATCATGGATGCAGGATAAAAACCTTTTGTCACCCTTTCTAAAGCTTGAACAGAATAACAGCATTGGAAGGGACCTTGGAGGTCTTCTAGTCCAGCTTTCTGCTCAAGAAGGAGACCCTATACCATTTTGGCCTCTGTCAAAACTGCCGCCTCACGCCTGCGCTTCGCAATCGTTCTGTGCCAGTCTGGACCCTACCGGGAGGGTGACAGGGAGGGTGAAGCTTGTGGGAAAGTGGAACTGCAGAAAGAAGCACGTCTCTCCGAGACTAGTCTTCAAGGCCATTTCCCTGGGAGAAGAAAGCAGCTGCAAAACGGCCTACGTTCGGAATGGGTCTCTTTCTTGCAGACTCCAAAATTAACAACAGAGAAGCCACAGGTAGATGTCGTATATGTAGGAGATCCCTTGCATCTGTTGTGACCCGCCAGCGGCCAGTGGATCTGGCAGCAGAGTCGGAGAGTGAGGAGTTTGGGGAGGAACATGGGCCAGTCCTGGGGACCTAGGGAAGCTCAGATGAGAGCTCTGCATCGGAGGCAGAGAGGGAGCTAGACAGCAGTGAGGCAGAGGAACAGCTGGAGCCTGTTCCCAGTGTGCGCATGCGCAGAGCTGCCAGGACAACTAAGAAAGCAGGGTCGACTTGGGAGTAAAGCCACACCTTGGAGGTGATTGGCCCCTCCCAGAGGAAACAAAAGAGGGGCGAAAGGGGAGGGGGCTTTTGCAGGAAACAATTCGTTCCTTCGGTCGTGTCAAGAGTGGAAACTACTTTTTGTGACTATAAGAGACCCTGTGCCAAGTTTTGCCTTGCCCTGTGTTTGGAAACTAGCTATCTGGCAACTCTCCAAGTGAGATAAGGTGCATGTGGATAAATATTCCTATGAAAGACTCTTTGCCGAGCCTTGCAGACTGTGAGTGAAAGGAATTTACAGTCGTGTAAATAAAAGAGGTTTTGTCAAGACCCAGACTCTGCTTCGTGCTTTTTAAGGAAGGCCTGGCTCAGAACAGTATCAGCGGGAATCAACCTGCTGAACATGTGAGGTCTTCATCCGCCACTTCATTGTTCCCATCTCAGAAATAATGGAGCATGTAGGGCAGGGGTGTCCAAACTTGGGAACTTTAAGACTTGTGGACTTCAACTCCCAGAATTCCCCAGCCAGCTTGGAGGGAATGGGGATTTTGCAGTATCCTTCCCCTGGAGTGGGGAGGGAATGGGGATTTTGCAGTATCCTTCCCCTGGAGTGGGGAGGGAATGGGGATTTTGCAGTATCCTTCCCCTGGAGTGGGGAGGGAATGGAGATTTTGCAGTATCCTTCCCCTGGAGTGGGGAGGGAATGGGGATTTTGCAGTATCCTTCCCCTGGAGTGGGGAGGGAATGGGGATTTTGCAGTCTCCTTCCCCTGGAGTGGGGAGGGAATGGGGATTTTGCAGCATCCTTCCCCTGGAGTGGGGAGGGAATGGGGATTTTGCAGTATCCTTCCCCTGGAGTGGGGAGGGAATGGGGATTTTGCAGTATCCTTCCCCTGGAGTGGGGAGGGAATGGGGATTTTGCAGTCTCCTTCCCCTGGAGTGGGGAGGGAATGGGGATTTTGCAGTATCCTTCCCCTGGAGTGGGGAGGGAATGGGGATTTTGCAGTATCCTTCCCCTGGAGTGGGGAGGGAATGGGGATTTTGCAGTATCCTTCCCCTGGAGTGGGGAGGGAAGGGGGATTTTGCAGTATCCTTCCCCTGGAGTGGGGAGGGAATGGGGATTTTGCAGTATCCTTCCCCTGGAGTGGGGAGGGAATGGAGATTTTATAGTATCCTTTCCCTGGAGTGGGAAGGGAACGAGGATTTTGCAGTATCCTTCCCCTGCCATGTCCACCAAGCCACACCCACGAAGCCACACCACACCCATCAAGCCACGCCCACAGAACCGGTAGTGAAAAAAAATTGAATTTCACCACTGGGCTGGACTGGCATTAAGGCAGAACGGAGCTCTTCTGGACCAACACGAAGCTTACCTCCACCAAAAACGTCATCGCGATGATATGCACTTTGTCTTCCTTGCTGTCCAAAATTCTCATGAGGTAGGGGAGCATATGCTCGCACCCCTCATTTCGTATGAGAGCTCTGTGGTAGGGAAAGAAAAATATGGATTACCAGGAAGTGGGGCATCCAGAGGGGAACACAGGGTAGGCATCACACATAAAGATCAGACAGAACTTCAGTCCTTAAGAGTAGGAGAGAGGGGAAGGAGGAGGAGAAGAGAGGAAGAGGGGGGGAAGCGAGGGGAAGAAGAAAAGAGGAAGGAGGAGGAGGAGGAGAGAGGAGTGGGGTAAAGAGAAGGGAAGAAGAAAGGAGGAAAGAGAGAAGGAAAGAAGAAGGCAGAGAAGGGAGGTTCAGAAGAGAGAAGGAGCAAAGTTGTTGCAAAATAAGATGAAGGTATCGGGTGGCAAGAAAGTGATCCAAAGTATATATTTGTAAGAAAATAATGATAAATATTAATGATGAATAGACAAATGTTAAAAGTAATTATAAGAGTGTATACTTGTGAATGAATTTGAAAGAGTTAAATAAAAAACTTCCTAAAAAAAAGACAAAACTTCAGTACTACCACCATAATTACAAGAAGGGAGAAACAGAAACAGACTTACAGTGGGTGTGTGGGGTCTCTCACAATGCTTTGAGCTGTAAGCACATGCTTATAAGCAACATCCTGAATGACAGCAAGCAAGCTTCCTATAATCTTCTCCACTGTCCTCACCACTCTCTGTAGGGACTTTCTATCTAAGGCGCTGCTACCACCAACCAGAGACGCAGATTGTTAAAATTTAATACTGCTTAATTAAGCTACATTAGACAGTGTGTTATCCTTTTTTTAAATTTTCTTTTAAGGATGGAACTTTTGCAAATGTTCTCTATTCTTTAAATTGAACGGATTAGTTTTTCTTCTATTACTTTTTATATTCTTTTTTATATATATATCTATGGATTAAAATCTTTTCCTTATTTTTATAATGCTGGATTGGATTTATTTATTTTTTGCTCAATTTAAGAATTTTGCTTTCTTTAAGCCTGGAATATGAAGAAGATATAAAAGGAATACAAGAGGGCTGTAATAACAGAGGGAAAGGAAGTAACACTGCTACTTGGAGGCTGGAGGCTTGGAAAGCTTGGAAATATTGTCTATTCCTTTTTCTCTTTGATCATTTGACTTTGCATTTCAAGGTTCCTCAGCTTGTTCACAGAGAGTGATAGTGAGAAGAACATGGGTTGTTTATACAGGTACTTTTCAGGAGCTTCATTGGCAGTTGGAGTGGAGTGAAAACAAAGCCTTGTCTTGAAAGATTATAAATGAACTTGCTTTAAATTTAATAAAAAGTTTTGAATGCCAGAGTGGCAGTGTTTACAAGTTGGAAGAATGGCGCAACATGAAAAAGAAACCTTAACATTGCAAAAGTTTATCTTTTGAAATTCAAAAATTATTAGAAGTAACAGAGGGAATTGAGAAGAGATTGAAGAACATAGATCCTAGAACAACAAAATTTGATGGAAAAATTGAGGATGTTCATCAAATGAAGAAAGTGGAGGTCAGAGTTCTAAAAACTGAAGGAAAAAATAAACAAAGAGACAAGAAAATTGTTGATACTGACAGTGAACTGAGCGTGGTTGGAAATGGAAAGAGTGGAATATGGAAAGGGGAGATAGATGGACAGGAGCTCTACCCCAGATCTCAAAGTATAGAAGAAGAAAAGAGAGAAGAATTGATGGAACTAAGGGGAGAAATTTTGTCAGAAGCACTAGTGATAACCAAAGATAAGCTGATCGAAGAAGTAGATGGAGGGTTTTGTGCTAATACAAGATATGCAATAAGCAATAAGTTGTGAAGAGAAGTCCATACAAAACTTACTAAGGAAATAACCAGAATACTAATGCCACAAATGGCAAGAGACAGAAGACTGCACTATTACTGGAAAGACACAGGTTGATGTAATGAAAGCTTATAATAAAACATTACATCAAATTTAGTTAAATTTAGAGCATTATGTATAAAATGAAGTGATAATGGATACAGTTAAATAATTGATTGATAATGATAATAATATTTGTGTGTGTGTATGTGTGTGTGTGTGTGTGTGTGTGTGTGTTGTATTTGTGCTGATAAATAAATAAAGGGAGACTAGTATAGATCCATTTCGAGCTATTTAGCTCTCATCAGCTAGCCATACCCTTATTGGGAATTAGCTGATGAGAGCTAAATAGCTCAAAATGGATCTGTACTAGTCTCCCTTTATTTATTTATACAACACAAATATAAAAAGGCAACATTAAAAATAAAAATATGGTTTTCTGCCTGGATGGTTTTCTGTAATGAGCCGAAGGACAGAAAGGGGGAGTAGTGAGCTCCCTCCCATATTTGGGCATACCAGGGGTTGTCACACACACACACACATACATACATACATACATGCATACATACATGCATGCATACATACATACATACATACATACATACATACATATTGGTTTGATAAGAGGAAATTTGATATAAATTGCAAATGGTGACTATGAAACTCTGTTATTAAATATAACCAATTTTTATATAGAACATGTTATAAAGATGTTACTGGATGATATTGGGAAGAGCTAATGGAATGCCATTATGTAGTTTTGCTTTAAATTTGGAGTATTTTATATAAAAGGATGTAAAAACAATTATAGTCAAATGAAGGTTGAGGTATGATGTTAGTAATATATATATAAATATAAATATCCTTGACTTAAAATATATGATTTGATATGAATTGTAGGTGATGACTGGGGAAGGATGCATGACTGTTTTTTGTAACCAAGCGACACACTTTCTACAATTTGTAATGGAAGATGGTTTTGTGTGTGTGTGTGTGTGTGTGTTTTGTCTGTTTGTCTTTATTCCAAAAACAATTCTTTTTTTAAAAAAAGATTGTCAGTTATCTGCACTCCCAGATACTTAATACTGTTGATCACCTCTACAGCTGGGTCCTTGGTACTGAGGGGAGTCGGACCATGCCGGTTGTGGCGTGTGAAGAGAGACCTGGCCTATAGACTCTCGCTGAGAGTTGGACACAACTAAATGGACCTCATCATCATGTTCTTCTTCTTCATCATCATCAGGAATAAAAATCTGGAGGCTTACTTGGCAAAGACGGTGAGTCCTTTCTGTTGGGTGGCCAGGTGACACAGGAGCTCGGATCCTCTCCGCTTATTCATAATCAGTGATTGGTCTCCACTGCTCACACATCGGATGAGGGTCTGTAAGGTCATTACAGCTGCCCTACAAGTAGAGGAACCCCCGGTCAGAGGTTTCCTCCTGCACCTGTTCGGGCGAACCGGTAGTGGCGGTGGTGCGAGGCTCCGCCCACCCACCCAGATGTCATCAAGGACCTTCTGCGCATGTCCAGGCAGGCGTGCTCCTGGTCCCCAACCGGTAGTGAAGAAAATAGAATACCATTACTGTCCTGCACCCCTTAAAGTCCCTTTCTTTTATTGGACCAAGGATCATCAAACGAGGGGAAGGATGTTTCGTGTGACTTCATTGAGTAAATCAAGCCATGATGGGTGTTGGACCTATACAATACAATACAATACAATACAATAGTAGAGTTGGAAGGGACCTTGGAGGTCTTCTAGTCCAACCCCCTGCCTAGGCAGGAAACCCTATACCGTTCCAGACAAATGGCTATCCAACATCTTCTCAAAGACTTCCAGTGTTGGGGCATTCACAACTTCTGGAGGCAACTTCTGTTCCACTGATTAATTGTTCTAACTGTCAGGAAGTTTCTACTCAGTTCTAAGTTGCTTCTCTCCTTGATTAGTTTCCACCCATTGCTTCTTGTTCTGCCCTCAGGTGCCTTGGAGAATAGCTTGACTCCCTCTTCTTTGTGGCAACCCCTGAGATATTGGAACACTGCTATCATGTCTCCGCTAGCTTCATCCTGGCTTCAACCAGGTGGCGAGACGAAGGCTGTTTAGAACAGTGTTTTTCAAGTTTAAGATATGTGGACTTTAACTCCCAGAATTCCTCAGCCAGCATCTGTGTGTGGACTTCAACTCCCAGAATTCCTCAGGCAAAATGCATGGACTTCCATTTCTAAATCACTGTTCGTCAACCTTATCCCTTTTAAGAGGTTTACATGCTGGCTGAGGAACTCTGGGAATTGAAGTCTACCCATATTGGTTAGGAACTCTGGGAGTTGAAGTCCATTCCTGCTGCCCGAGGAATTCTGGGAGTTGAAGTCCACACCTCTTAAAGGTACTGAGGCTGAGAAACATTGATTTAAAAATGGATTCTGTTTACTCTACTTAATACCCTTTCCATCCTCTTTTTCCTAAAGTCCAGCAAACTGACTTATTTATTTAACCCATTTATGAATTCCGTAAGGCAAAATGTTAACTCATTTTCCTTCCCTCCCACCCCCACAACACTTTTTACAAAAATTCAAGCTATACAATACAATACAATACAATACAATAGCAGAGTTGGAAGGGACCCCGGAGGTCTTCTAGTCCAACCCCCTGCCTAGGCAGGAAACCCTCCACCATTTCAGACAAATAGTTATCCAACATCTTCTTAAAGACTTCCAGTGTTGGGACATTCACAACTTCTGGAGGCAATTTGTGTTCCACTGATTAATTGTTCTAACTGTCAGGAAATTTCTCCTCCGTTCTAAGTTGCTTCTCTCCTTGATTAGTTTCCACCCATTGCTTCCTGTCCTGCCCTCAGGTGCCTTGGAGAATAGCTTGACTCCCTCTTCTTTGTGGCAACCCCTGAGATATTGGAACACTGCTATCATGTCTCCCCTAGTCCTTCTTTCTATTAAAACTAGTCTGAAAGAGTTTCAAAGTTTCATCCATCCTTTTTCTGGGCAGGAAAGTGCGACTGCTTTTAAATGAGCTAAAAACAGGGGTGTCAAACACAAGGACTGCGGGCCGAATCCGGCCCATGGGGTGCTTACATCTGGCCTGCGGACCACCCTGGAAACAGTGAGGGACTGGCCTGTGGTTTTTCTTCGTTTTCACTGGCAGAGGGTTGCAGGAGGCCATCACAGCCAGAAACGGAGCTCCGGAGTCTGTTTTTGTTCGTAGAGTACTTGGGCTGCCGCAGACGGTGCTGACATGAGGGACATCGAGCAGGCCATGCCCGCTCTGGCCAGGCGCACACACACACACCCTGAGGTCAAACACAACCCTGATGCGGCTGTCAGGCCTGCAGCCATCTTTTCTTTTGGATCTTTGGCCAGCCACACTTTCTATTATTCTGCTATGCCTTCTCTATGGTGGGAAAATGGGAGGGGAGATTGTATGGAGTTAGATGATATGTAGCCATAACAACATTCTTTCTAGAAAGCCAAGGTCATCTTTTGTCTTTGCACCTCTGCACCTGACCGGAATTGGATGGGAGGAAGCTGCCAGCGTAGCAGTGGGAGATTGGACCATGGGATGGACTTGTGGGTGTGGTGGGCAAGATCTTTAACTTCCAACTGGGAGGGGAAAACCGGGAAGCTTTCCGATTCGTGTTTTCCCAGATGTGCTAACATGGCTCTCTTCATCAATTGGGACTTTGAGCAATATTTTGCCTTGGACTCGGATTTACTTTTGGATCCTATTTGGAACCCTGACAGCGGCCCGCAATGAAATCGAGTTTGACACCCCTGATTTAAAGGTCCCCTCCTCCCGCTGCAAACTTCCTTGTGCAAAAGAAGAGAAGAAGAGGAAAACCTCAAAGGGTGAGGAGGCGTGGGGATTTTCTCCTGCATGGAAGTCCTCCAATAGAAGTCAACCTCCTGAGGTTTGATGTGCACCACGTAGGAGATCTGGCACAGCAAGGCGATGCAGAGGGTGGGGTACATCACTTTCAGGGCCTCTTTGCAGGCAGGGGAGGGATGCCTCAGGATCTCTTGAAGAGCCGCTGTGCCCTGAAAGGAAGAGAAGCCCAGCTGGAGGGGAACCCTGGAGTTTCCCTTGGTGGCACCTCAACAGGTATGGCTCATAGGGAAGGAAGACCTCCAAAGAACCAGAGGGTAGCCTAGGAGGGGAATCTTTGGAGCTCAGGGTTGAAGAGTGGGGTCCTTTGTGCTCTCTGAGATTGGTCATTTCCTGGCAGACGTTTCATGACCTAACTAGGTAACATCATCAGTGCTAGGAGGCAGGGGGTGTTAGGGGAGAGGAGGAGGAGAGGGAGAAGAAGGAGGAGGAGGAGGAGGGGAAGA
This sequence comes from Natrix helvetica, assembly GCF_964273705.1. Taxonomy (NCBI): domain Eukaryota; kingdom Metazoa; phylum Chordata; class Lepidosauria; order Squamata; family Natricidae; genus Natrix; species Natrix helvetica. The sequence goes on along the minus strand of NC_138551.1, from coordinate 3,186,461 downwards.
GGAAGAAGAAGAACAACAACAAAGCAACAAGAGAAGAAGAAAGAAAGAAGATGAGGAGGAGGAGAGGGAGAACAACAACAACAACAAAACAACAAGAGAAGAAGAAAGAAAGAAGAGGAAAGAAGGAAGAGAAGAACAACAACAACAAAACAACGAGGAGGAGGAGGAGGAGGAGGAAGAGGAGGAGGAGGAGGAGGAGGAGGAGGAGGAGGAGGAGGAGAAAGCAGAGAGAAGAAAAGAAGGAAGAAGGAAGAGAACAACAACAAAAAAGAGAAGAAAGAAAGAAGAGAAGACAAAAGAAGAAAGAAAAGAAGAACAACAGCAAAACAACAAGGGAGGAAGAGGAGGATGACAACAAGATCCTGAGTATTTTTCTTGCAGACATTTCATGACCCAACTAGGCAACATCATCAGTGCTCAGTACCTGCATCACTAGCACTCATGATGTTCTCTAGTTGGGTCATGAAATGTCTGCCAGAAAAGAACCCAGCTCAGCGAGCACCAAGGACCAGATGGGGAAAACGGTCGTAAGTCCCTTTTTTCAGCGCCGTTTGTAACTTTGAACGGTCACTAAAAGAACTGTTGTATGTCGAGGACTACCAGTATTGACTGTGAAATAGTACAATGAGGCAAAAATAAATCTTTGCCTAGCCAGTGCCCAATGCAAGAGGACCAGAGTCTTGCTAACTTGGTGCTTGGCAATTTTACAAGAGACGTCTTGTGGCCTGTTGGCTGCCCTGTATCATAGGAGGAGGAGGCGTGGGAGTGAGGGTCAGCATCAGGGCAACCTGAGAGCTCCGAGGGGGAAGAGGGAATGGAGCTGGCAGAGAGAGGGAGATGGACGGAGGCAGAGCCTGGGCGGTTCGTCAGCCCTCAGATGGAGAATCAACAGCCCCCAGGTCTGGAGGTGGCTGACGAGGAAGAGGAGGAACAGCTGGGTCCAGTGCCTGACGTGCGGATTCACAGAAGGCAGAGGAGAGGAGAGCAGTGGAAATCTAGGGGCCGGTCCTTGGGACAGAAGAGCCACAGACTGCTGCTAGTGAAGCCCCACCCTAACTCTGGGGATAAAAGGCAGGGGGCGGAGATGAATAGATGGGACAGACAACTATTCATCTCCCTGCCGGACTGGATAGCCTGCGGTGAGAGAGAAACTTTTTGCCGGCGCTCCTAATAAAGGAATGTTTGAGTTCACTTCAGAGGGTTTGTCGTGTTTGGGGAGCTGGGTCAGAACAAGACGTTTCTCTTTTGATGGACAAACGACAGGCAAGATGGAGGGAAGGGCCAGAAGGAGGCCCCACCAGCCTTCCTGGACTTCATACGTACAGCCAACGGAGAGACAGTGGCCCTCATCCCGAGCTTGTCCAGGTGGAAGGGCTGCTGTTGGACAGTGTCCTGCAGGACAATGAGGATCTTGTAGGAGGTGCTGGTGAAGGACATTAGGGCGTGCCACATAGCCGAGGCACTGCTGCAAATCGGGAAAAAGGGGCTGTCAGATGGTGGGAATCTCGTTGGAAATCTGGTGGGGGGTCTGCATCTGTGGTGGGTTCAGCCGAACCGGTAGTAGTTTGGCGACCTGAGACGCTGGAACCGGCAGCGACCCAGGCCTGCCATGCCCCCGACCGGTTCTCCGGGTGGCGCCTATGGTGCCGCCATCTTGTTTTTTGCTTCTGCACACACGCAGAGCAATTCTTATGCCCATGCGCGGCGCACCCACAAGTGAACTGGGAGTAGTGACGGCCAGAACCCAGCCCGGCTCTGCATTCATGACGAGGTTTTTGTTGTATTCCCCGACTTACGACCGGGGATTTCGCCCACCATTTAATAGTTTTACTTCAAGGTTGCCAAACCAGACTCTTTCATCGAAATCAATGTTTCTCCACCTTGGCTACATGAAGGTGAGTGGACTTCAACTCTCACAATTCTGGGAGTTGAAGTCTGTCCATCTGGAAGTTGTCCTCATGTTGGGTGAGGATGTCTGGGAGTTGAAGTCCACTCATTTTCAACTTGCTACTGTACTGGGTGAGGAATTCTAGAAGTTGAAGTCCACCCATCTTCAAGTTGTCGCCATGCTAGATAAGGAATTCTGGGAATTGAAGTTCACCCATCTTCAAATGGCTGCCACGCTGGCTGAGGAATTCTGGGAGTTGAAGTCCATCCATCTTCGAGTTGTCGCCATGCTGGCTGAGGAATTCTGGGAATTGAAGCTCACCCATCTTCAAATGGCTGTCAGGTTGGCTGAGGAATTCTGGGAGTTGAAGTCCCTCCATCTTCAGGTTGCTGCCATGCTGGCTGAGGAATTCTGGGAATTGAAGTCCAGCCATCTTCGAGTTGCTGCCATGCTGGCTGAGGAATTCTGGGAGTTGAAGTCCGTCCATCTTCAAGTTGTTGCCATGCTGGCTGAGGAATTCTGGGAATTGAAGTCTGTCCATCTTCAAATGGCTGCCAGGTTGGCTGAGGAATTCTGGGAATTGAGGTCCATCCATCTTCAGGTTGCTTCCATGCTGGCTGAGGAATTCTGGGAGTTGAAGTCTGTCCATCTTCAGGTTGCTGCCATGCTGGCTGAGGAATTCTGGGAGTTGAAGTCTATCCATCTTCAAGCTGCCAAGGTGGAGAAACACGGCCTTAAATCTTTAGCCTCACTGAAATGTCCTCAATAGGCCATCGGAGGAACGCGACCTACTCGGAAGGTGAATCCGCAGGGATGAAGGGATCGGCTCCCAGCCAAGATCCATCAGGCACTGCCTTAGATCTTACCAGTCACATTGGAGGGAGCAATTGAGGAGGGTCCTCACAACTTCTTCGGGGTGGCTGGTGCTGATCAGCCGGAGTAGCCGGAAGAATTCATGGCGGGCATGAGGGTCCGTGATTTGACCCAAGGAGGAATACATGAATTTGACCATCTTGGGCACCTGGGAAAGAGGGTTGGATGATGCCTCTGCCTGAGACAGGCAGTCCTCGACTTATGACCACAACGGAGCCCAACATTTTATGACCTTTCTTGCCCCAGTTGTTAAGTGAATCACCACAGGTGGTAAATTAGTAATACGGTTGTTAAACAAAACTGACTTCCCCATTGACTTGGCTTGGCGGAAGGGAATTGCAAGACCCCGGGACCGTCATGAATTTTGACCACGTGACCGCAGGGAGGCTACAGCAGTTGTGTGAAAAAACAGTTGTAAGTCACATTTTCAGTGATGTTGTAACTTTGTAACGGTCACTAAATGAACTGTTGTAAGTTGAGGACTACCTGTAAACCATCCACCCATTTTTTCACTGCTGGATTCTTCACAAGAATTCCAGATAATTGTGCGCTTCTGCTAAAACTTTACTACAGGTAGTCCTCAACTTACGATTGCAAATGGGCCCAAAATTTCCGTTGCTAAGCGAGACAATGGTTAGGTCAGTTTTGCCCCATTTTGCAACCTTTCTTGCCACATTTGTTAAGTGACTCCCTGCAGTCGTTAAGTTAGTAACACGGTTGTTGAGTGAATCTGGCTTCCCCATTGACTTTGCTTGTCAGAACGTCGCAAAAGGGGATCACGTGACCCTGGGACATTGCGACCGTCATAAGTATGAGTCAGTTGCCAAGCGGCCCAATTTTGATCATGGGACTCTGGGGATGCGGCAACGGTTGTCACTGTGAAAAACGGTCCTAAGTCACTTTTTTTCAGTGCTGCTGTAATTCTGAACAGTCACTAAACGAACGGTTGTAAGTCGAGGACTACCTGCATTAAACAGTCCTGAAGTACAGGTCCCAGACAGAAATCAGCTAAGCTTGTCTGGATGTGTGACGTCAATCAGGGTCAGGATTTTTCATTAGTAAGCAAAACGATTGTTAAGAGTGTCGCACCCTGTTTTACGATCTCATGCTGTTGAACGAATTACTGCACTAGTTAAGTGAATCCTGCGGTCGTTAAGCACGTGACCTTGAATGTCGTAAGTACGAGGACCGGTCCAACCACCACCAACCCATCTACCTTCACAAAATTGGACCTGGGCTCCCTCAGCATGGCTTTAAGCATTCGGACGGCAGCTTTTGTGCTGTGGATAGTGTCATCTTTCATGCCTCGGAGGGCAGCCAGAATTAATTGCACTTGATCGTCTGCACGCAGGTATTTTTTAAATATCTGGAAAGAGAAAGAGAGTAAAGCCCCAAACCATCCTCTTCTTTTAGCCATAATCCCTTTCAGGGGTGGAGTCTGGGCAACGGAATGGAGCTAGCAGGGGTTTTTACTGGCCAGCTGCCCTTCCCTGTTGCCAATGCGGAGTTCTATTAGGCAGATACATTCTCAGTGTGCCCAGAGAGAGAAATATCTGCCTCTGCCTAGGATTGAACTCATAGCCTCCTGACTGTGAGGCGAGAAATCCACCTCTAGCCCACTGCACCCCTCTCTCTCTCTCTCTTTCCTCTTCCTCCTTCTTTCCCCATAATCCCTTGCGGGGTGGAGTCTGGGCAACTGAATGGAGCTAGCAGGGTGTTTTACTGGCCAGATGCCCTTCCCTGTTGCCAATGCGGAGTTTTGTTCGGCAGATAAATTCTCAGTGTGCCCAGAGAGAGAAATATCAGCCCCTACCTATAGGATCGAACTCACAGCCTCCTGATGGTGAGGCGAGAGAGCTCCACTTCTAGGCCACTGTACTACTCCCAAAGTGAAGCCCAAAATGCGGCTAGCAAATCAGTTCTCTGGCCGACGAGAAACATCCAAATTTTCCTGGGAGAAGGAAAATTACCGTGGCAGCCATGCTCACATCCGAAAACCAAGCCAGCCAGAAAATCTTCTCTTCTTCCCATTCCTTTAGAAGATCTAAAAATTCTGGACTATCTTCTGTCCTCGTCAGACCTCGGGGAAAGGAACACACACAAAAAGGGAAATATTGTCGTTTTTGTTTTCCAAACTCAGGTAGTCCTCGATTTACGACAGGTCACTCAGCAACCGTTCAAAGTTGCGACAGACCTCTCCCCCAAAAGGTACAGATGGTTCCTGGACTTACAGCAATGACTTTAGTGACCGTTTTGAAATTATAACAGTGCTGAAAAATGTCACCTGATCGTTTTCCATGGCAGCGTCCCCCTGGTCATATGATCAAAATTTGGGGGAAGAGGGGGAGGAGCCATAGCAATAGCCCTTAGACTTATATGCCGCTTCACCGTACTTTTACAGCGGTTTTACAGAGTCAGTCTCTTGTCCCCCAACAATCTGGGTCCTCATTTTACCGACCTGGGAAGGATGGAAGGCTGAGTCAACTTTGAGCCTGGTGAGATTCGAACTGACGAACTTCTGACAGTTGGCAGAATTAGCCTGCAAAACTGCATTCTAACAATTGTGCCACCACATGGGGTCCTTGGTGCTCTCTGAGGTCAGTTGTTTTCTTGCAGATGTTTTATGACCCAACTAGGTAACATCATCAGTGCTAGAAGAGAGGAAGGGGGGGAGGAGGACGAGGAAGAGGGAGGAGAACTAGAATTCTGGGGGCCTTGGTGCTCTCTGAGGTCAGTTGATTTCTTGTAGATGTTTCATGACCCAACCCTGGTATGACCAAATATGGGAGGGAACACACTGCTTCCCCTTTCTGTCCTTCGGCTCACTCCAGGAGACCATCCAGGCAGAAAACAATATTTTTAATGCTGCCTTTGTTATATTTGTGTTGTATTTGTGCTGATAAATAAATAAAGGGAGACTAGTATAGATCTATTTCAAGCTATTTAGCTCTCATCAGCTAGCCCAGGTTATGTAATACAGCCCAGGTTCGAATCCCAGTAAGGGTATGGCTAGCTGATGAGAGCTAAATAGCTTGAAATAGATCTATACTAGTCTCCCTTTATTTATTTATCAGCACAAATACAACACACACACACACACACACACACACCCCAAGAAAATGTGATCATGGTACAAAAAGGTATTTCTTAAAGAGAAGCACCTGACCGTAGTCGCTGACCTGCCCCAAATGCTCCCCTTACTCTTTTGGTGCACGATCAGGGTGTACAGGCGGTGGAGTCCATCGGCTGCCCAGCAGGAGGCACTTTCATTGGGGTCACTGCAGGCCAGGATTAGCCCCCCGGTGATCTTCCCCAGCTTGATGACTTTCAGTCCCTAGAACGGGTGGGGAAGGTGGGAAAATGAGTGTGTGTATTATTTTATTCACGTATTTAATAGGCGCATTTATATAGGCGCCTCACACACATCTATTTATATGAGCTCTTCCTTATTTTGTTCCTCTGATTCAGGGGAAAAAAGGATATTTTTTGAGGTGTTTTAAGTTTAGCTGGCTGGGGAATTCTGGGAGTTGAAGGCCTTGCATGGTGGCTAGGGAATTCTGGGAGTTGAAGGCCCTGCGTGGTGGCTGGGGAATTCTGGGAGTTGAAGGCCTTGCGTGGTGGTTGGGGAATTCTGGGAGTTGAAGGCCAGTTGTGCCTCTTTGCTTTCCCCCACAATGCTGAGATTTAGCAAGAGCCTGGAAAAAAACAACTCACGTCTCTGGTGAAACAATGGTTGATGATGCAGCTGATGATCTTGGCAATTCGGGACAAGGTTTGTTCTCGTTCCTCGGGATTCGGGGAGATCATTCCTTGGGAGAGGAACTGGGAGGAAGGAAGAAAGGAAGGGAGGGAGGGAGGGAGGGACATAAGAATGAGAAAAGGAAGATAGGAAGGAAGGAAGGAAGGAAGGAAGGAGGGAGGGAGATAAGAATGAGGTAAGATAGGAAGGAAGGAGGGAGATAGGAAGGAGATAGGAATGAGAACAGGAAGGAGGGAGGGAGATAAGAATGAAGAAAGATAGGAAGGAAGGAGGGAGAGAGATAAGAATGAAGAAAGATAGGAAGGAAGGAGGGGGGGAGATAGGAATGAGAAAATATAGGAAGGAAGGAGGGAGGGACATAAGAATGAGAAAAGAAAGATAGGAAGGAAGGATGAGGGAGGGAGGCAGATAAGAATGAGAAAAGGAAGGAGGGAGGGAGGAAGGAGATAGGAAGGAGAAAAGGAATATAGGGAGGAAGGAGGGAGGGAGAGAGGAAGGAAGAATAAGGAAGTTAGGAAGGAAGGCGGAAGGAAAAGACAAGAATGTAAAAAGGATGGATGGTTGAATGAAAGGAAGTAAGATAAGAATGAAAAAAGAAAGGAAGGAAAATAAGAATAAAGGAGGAAAATAAGAAGGAAGATAATGAAAAAAGGAAGGAAGAATGAAAAATGGAAGGAAGGAAGAACCGATGGACAGACGGACGTTTCATTGGAACGCAAAACAGGTATGAATGATAATTGGGGGACCTGCCCCCAAAGGTCGCTCTAATTTCCCTGCCTGCGTCATCTCATCCCCGCAGCCATTTCCCCCCTGCGCAACCAGGCTGCGCCCCTCTAGCCAAGCCGGCTCAGATTGCGGTGGGCTGTGGGGGTTGGGGGGGGGGGTGTCTCCTCCTTCAGGGTCCTTTTCCAAAATATCTTCCTGCTTCCTGCCTTTGTCCAGGGGGAGGACACTCACCCTGAGGATGTCCCGCAGCAATGTGGCGTTGTAGTACTCGTCCTGGAAGCCATCTTTCCTACTGTCCATAGTGGTAGTAACAAGATCCACACATTCCAGGAACTTGGACTTCTCTGGCACATCCTAAGGACAACCCCCCCCCCCCCAAAAAAAAACAGTTAAAAATACAATTTTGGCAAGAAAAACAGGAGTGGTGTTGATGGGAGCAGGAGAAAAGGCTCCCTTTGGGTTGATGGCTGAGCCTTTAATCAAGAATGATTCTCGACTATTTACGGGAAATATATAGTAGAGAATTGAAATATCTGATTGTAAATGTGTTAACAGCGGCTAGAATTGTATTTGCAAAAAAAATTGGAAAAACGAGAAAGTACCAACGCAGGAGGAAGTTATTCAGAAAATAATGGAAGGTGCCGAAATGAGCAAATTGACCTTTGAAAATCAGAGAACAAGAAGATAACCAATTCTATAAGATATGGGATTTATTTTATCAATGGTTAGATAAAACAAAACATGGAAATGAAATATACTAGGGAATCTTACAGTACAAAGATAACGGAATGATACAGAATATAATATAAAGATGCACTACCATTGGATGGATTTAGGATGACGTAATGAAATGCCGTAATATAAATTAATTCAAAATTCAGAATGTCTCGCATAAAACGAAGTAATAATATAGTCAAATAAATGATTAATAGTGATAATAATCTATACATATATAATAGATTGATTATATGAGATTTTATATAAATTGTAAGTGAGGACTATATGGAGAGGATGCACAAAAGTTTAGTAACCAACCGACATGCTGGATGTAGCTGGAAGATGGTTTTATGATTTATGTTTGGTTTGTGTTGGTTTGTCTAAAAAATAAACTTTAAAACTATTAAAAAAAAAAAAGATTCTCGACTCCATTTGGTTAGAAAGGTATATTTTACTAAAGATCAAGTGAAGTACAGGTAGCCCCCGACATACGACCACAATTCAGCCCAACGTTTCTGTGGCTAAACGAGACAGTTGTTTAGTGAGTTTTGCCCCATTTTACGACCTTTCTTGACAGATTTGTTAAGTGAATCACTGGACTTGTTAAGTTGGTCGCAAAAAGGGATCACTAAACCCTGGGATATTGCAACCGTCATAAATATGAACCAATTGTCAAACATCCGAATGTAAGTCCCTTCAGGCAATGGTCGTAAGTGTGAAAAATAGTCATGTCACTTTTTTCAGTGCCGTTGTAACTTCTGTCACTAAATGAACTGTTGTAAATCGAGGACTATCTGTATTTTTCAACCCTGTCAATGTTAAGATGCGTGGATTTCAACTTTTCTTTCTTTCTTTTTCTCTTCTCTTTTCTTTCTTTTCCTTCCACTCCCCCCCCCCCCCCAGAAGCAAGAAGTCAGGAATATATCTCTTTCTTTCTTTCTTTCTTTCTTTCTTTCTTTCTTTCTTTCTTTCTTTCTTTCTTTTTCTTTTTTTCCCTTTTTTTCTTCTTTCTCTACTTTCCTTCTATCGTTCCTTCCTTCCCTTCCTCCCTCCCTTATCTCCCTCCATCCCACCTTCCTTCCTTCTCCCTCCTTCCTTCTCTCCCTCTCTCCTTCCTTGCCACCCTCCCTCCTTGCCTCCCTCCCTCTCCCTTCTTCTTTCCTTCTCTCCCTCTCTCCTTCCTTGCCTCCCTCCCTCTCCCTTCTTCTTTCCTTCTCTCCCTCCTTCCTCCCTCCCTTCTTCCTTCTCTTCCTCCCTCCTTCTCTCCTTCCTCCCTCCTTCCTTCCCTCCCTCCCTCCTTCCTTCCTTCCCTCCCTCTTTCCTTCCTTCCTTCCTCCCTCCTTCCTTCCCTCCCTCCCTCCTTCCTTCCTTCCCTCCCTCTTTCCTTCCTTCCTTCCTTCCTTCCTTCCTTCCCTCCCTCTTTCCTTCCTTCCTTCCCTCCTTCCTTCCTATGTTGACTGGGGAATTCTGAGAGTGGAAGTCCACGCATCTTAAGGTTGACAAGATGGGGATTTAAAGGCCTGAATGAAAATAAATGAATTTCACAGCAGTCTAGATCTTCCTTGCGACAATAGAAGAAGAGGAAAAAAGTCACACCTGAGACTTCTCACGGAGGAAAGCGCGCATCCGAACCATGGCCTGTTTGACGTAGTACTCTGAATCTACCGAACTAAAACTTCCTTGAGATGCAGAACTTGGTGAATCTAGAACAGAGTTGTGGCAGAGTTTTGACCCAACCTGGGTGACACCTCCCCTCCAACTCAATTTTAAAAAAATGAAAACTTTGGGGAAGGCCATTGGCTGGAAACCCTTTGGGTGGTCCCTGATTGAAGACCCCAACATCTCTAGCTGCAGACTGCATCTTCCACAGCTTCATGGACCCCTCCATGAGCCCTAGACGATGGAGATGCTGGTGGAGCAAAGACCAAAGCTGCTGTAGATCCTCCTAGGACAGGGATGTCCAAACTTGGCAACTTTAAGACTTGTGGACTTCAACTCCCAGAATTCTGGGAGTTGAAGTCCACAAGTCTTAAAGTTGCCAAGTTTGGACACCCTGTCCTAGGACAAGAGACCTCACACTTGCCCACTTGAAGACCTTGTGGACTTCAACTCCCAGAATTCACGCCTGGCTGAGGAATCCTGGGAGTAGAAGTCCACAAGTCTTGAAGCTGCCAAGTTTGGAAACCTCTGCTCTAGTTCCTGTAGAACAGGGGTGTCCAAACTTGGCAACTTTAAGACTTGTGGACTTCAAGCTCTGCTGGCTGGGGAATTCTGGGAGTTGAAGTCCACAAGTCTTAAAGTTGCCAAGTTTGGACACCCCTGCTGTAGAAGGTGGAGTCTTGGGCTTTGGGGTGGTCCATCTCTTGCTTCGTCCTTCTGAGGTCAGGTAGAGCTGGATCCTGGTGGGTGGGGTCCCTGAGCTAAGGGAAAGACTAGGGTGAAGGGGGGGTGGACTTTTAAGGACATCTAGTTCACACGCTGAAGGACCAGTGAAGGATTTCACTAACGCGAGTGGGGCTCATTTCAACATATTGTGTTTTTGTGTGTTGTGTGTGTTGGGGAGGGTTCCAGGCATGCTGTTTGTTCTCTGCAGCTTCAGTTATATCTGTCGGGCCTGCAGCCATCTTTTCTTTTGGATCTCAGGCCTGCCACACTTTCTATTATTCTACTAGGCGTTTTCGATGGTGGGAAAACGGGAGGGGGTTAGATGATATGTAGCCATAACAATATTCTTTCTAAAAAGCCAAGGTCATCCTTTGTCTTTGCACCTCTGCACCTGACCGGAACTGGATGGGTGGAAGCTGCCAGCATTGCAGTGGGAGATTGGACCATGGGATGGACTTGTGGGTGTGGGGGCAAGATCTTGAACTTTCAACTGGGTGGGGAAATCCTGGAAGCTTTCAGATTCGGGTTTTCCCAGATGCGCCAACATGGCTCTCTTCATCAATTGGAACTTTGAGCAATACTTTGCCTCGGACTCCAATTTAATTTTGGATGCTATTTGGAACCCTGACAATATCACTATTTCTCAACCTGAAGCCACTTTGAAGATGGGTGAACTTCAATTCCCAGAATTCCCCAGCCAGCCAGCCATGCCTGCTTTTCCCCCTCTTACCACCTAAGTGGTAGAGATTGCAGAGGAAGGGATTACAAGAGAGTAAGCTATGCAGGATGGGGAATTCTGGGAGTTGACGTCCACCCATCTTAAAAGTGTCCGAAGTTGAGAAACCCTGTTCTAAGAATCTTTAAGATTCGAATCTGAGAAAATTATTAAAGTGACCGAACATCAATTTTCAATGAATTTGGCACAACCGTCGCCATCTTGAGACGTGTATGTGTGTTTTGTATGTATGTACGTTTATGTGTTTTGATACATCTTCTATGTTTTATATGCTCCATTGTACGCCGCCCCGAGTCCTACTTGGAAAGGGAGCGGCTAATAAATTCAAATTTATTATTATTATTATTATTATTATTATTATTATTATTATTATTATTATTATTATTATTATTATTATTATTATTATTATTAATGCGTGGTTTTAAGATTGATCGCAACATCATAAAAATGGGTTTATGGAAACCGTAGTCCCCCCAAAAGATTTCCTTTAGGTGCAATGCAATGCTGAGATGCCACCCGCTCATCCTCCCCCCTAACCCCACCCTCAAGGACCCCCCCACCCCTCCAATTTACCAGCATGTCTGGGATAGCAGCTTCCGCTGCTCTCCCTTCCTGTGTAGGGAAACTGGAATTCTCTGGAAGACGAAGATTGGTCGAACATCCTGTGGCTTCTTACGCACCAGAAGCTGTCGCTGAGGAGAAAAAATCATTCGTTCACCCCCACATGCCCAGTTTAGAGAGCCGTAATTCACCTCATTCCACTTTTAAGACCTGTGGACTTCAACTCCCAGAATTCCCCAGCCAGCATAGCTGGCTGGGGAATTCTGGGAGTTGAAGTCCACAGATCTTAAAATGTCCAACACTGCTCTTAAGCGTCAAAAATCGTCTCTTCCTTTGTGATTTCTTTCCTGAATGGTTGATTTCCGGGATCTTGGGTGGGCCTTCATGCGCACAACCGGGTCTGGTAGGTGCATTTCTGCAGCATGCTAAGTTTAGTTAGCGTGTTGTGTGCTTGTTTGTGTCTTAGCAACTTGCATGAGCCCAGATGTGGGGTGTTAAAATGGGGCAGTGTGTTGTAGGACACAGAGAAAAGGGCTTAATGTGGTTTAAATTTCCATCACTTGTTCCACAACCATTTTAAGCCAGAACAGCCAGGGACCCTGGCTGCATTTTTCTTTTCTTTCTTTTCCTCCCTCCCTTCCTTTTCCTCTTCTTTCCTTTCTCCTTCCTTCTTTTCTTCCCTCCCCCTCCCTCTCTCCCTTTCCCCACCTTTCTGTCTTCTTCCTTCTTTTTTTCTTTTTCCTTTCGTCTTTTTCTTCCTTTTCGTCTTCCTTTTCTTGCTTCCTTTTTTTCCTTCCTTTTGTCTTCCTTTTCCTTCCTTCCTTTTCTGTCTTCTTCCTTTTTTTCCCTTCTTTTTTCCTTTCATTTTTCTTTCTTGTCTTTGTCTTATTCCTTATTTTTTTACTTTGTCTTCCTTTTCTTCTTCCATTTTTCTTTTCCTTCCTTCCTTTTCTGTCTTCTTTTTTTTCT